>NW_028276062.1:612500-774512 GCF_052056855.1 Sturnus vulgaris
ACGAAGCCGCTTGCGAGCGGCGCAGTGCAGCGAAGAGCACACGAGCAGCCAAAGAGCTCCTTCACAATCGCTTTCACTTCTCAGTGCTCTTGCTGCTTGGAAAAGCAGCACACAGCCGTTGCACGCCAGGGCAAAAGCTGGGGCAGTGCCCGTCCTCACTCCTTCGCTGTGCTGTACTCCTTGCAGCTAAAGCGAAGCGAGAAGGACGCGAGGAAGTAGAAGGCGTTCTTAAAGTAGCCCCTTGTCAGCAGCCCTGAAAGGGCGCATAACACACGGCGTCTCGCTGCCCTCCGTTCTACATACTCGCGGCTCCCTTTGCCGACTTGCAAAAGTTGCTACCAGAGCAGAGGCGGCCAGATTGAAGAGGCTGTGCTTAGGTTCACCTTCTCCTTACTGCACGTAAGCCACGTCAAGCTCCTCGCTGCACTCTGGATTTCCCTTCTCCGCGGCACTTAGCGTGGTGCTGTGTGTGTGCAATTCGGCGCCTAGAAGCGACCGCCAATGCTTTCAGAGCGGGCTGCAAGGGAACCAAGGAGCAGCACAAGCAGCAGTGCTTCAGCTTGCTCCTTCCGACTGCTAAGGGCACTTGGGAAGGCAAGCGAGAGTCAACCACCTTCCTCTCCTAATAGCCTCTAACGTGGTGCACACAAGCATGGCACATAGCCGCTTCGTTCACCGCCCTCGCCCTCGCCCACGCCTTGCTCCGCTTTCACTTGTCGGCGGCCAGAAGCCGCCGCAGGGGCGCCACATACCCAGCAGTGTGCGGGCAGCCAAGAGCTCGAGAACGCTGCTTCTGCCCAAGCCCGCCTAGGGCGTGCACCTTTGTTCTCAGAGCTCCGCGTAACAGTCTGCCTTTCTCGCAGTTCGAATGGAAATCGAAAGCTTTTCGCCTACGCCCTTCACAGAGATCCGTTGCCAGGACGAGAATGTCTCGTGGCCGGAGCTCGCCCCCGCCGCGAGGAAGCTGCTCTTAGCACCGCGTTGCAGGGACACGTCTCGCTTCTTGACTTCGTGCTTAGCGCTCTCCGAATTCGCTGCTAGCTCCGCGGTCCGTCTCAGCTTCAAGTAGCTGCGCTCGCAGTACATAGAGCTTCGCAAGGACCGAAGACCCGGAGGGACGTATCGCACACGACAATGTGCCAGGACAGAGACGTGTTCTACATTGTCCCTTCTCGTCATCCAGTTTGTGCCTCTGCTGCTTCTGCTGTTAGGAATCGCTCCTTGAAAGACGAGCGAGAGCGTCTTTCTGGGTGCATTGCACTGAGTGAGTGCTCGCTAGGGACTTTGCACTCGGAGCCAAGGCAACAGGGAGTGCTTGTCCGCAGAACTGAGAGCGCGCTGTTGGGCAGAGCTGAAACTGACCGCTGCAGTTCAGCTCTCTCCGGACGGCAGACGCCGAAGAACGAAGCCGCTTGCGAGCGGCGCAGTGCAGCGAAGAGCACACGAGCAGCCAAAGAGCTCCTTCACAATCGCTTTCACTTCTCAGTGCTCTTGCTGCTTGGAAAAGCAGCACACAGCCGTTGCACGCCAGGGCAAAAGCTGGGGCAGTGCCCGTCCTCACTCCTTCGCTGTGCTGTACTCCTTGCAGCTAGAGCGAAGCGAGAAGGACGCGAGGACGAAGAAGGCGTTCTTAAAGTAGCCCCTTGTCAGCAGCCCTGAAAGGGCGCATAACACACGGCGTCTCGCTGCCCTCCGTTCTACATACTCGCGTCTCCCTTTGCCGTCTTGCAAAAGTTGCTACCAGAGCAGAGGCGGCCAGATTGAAGAGGCTGTGCTTAGGTTCACCTTCTCCTTACTGCACGTAAGCCACGTCAAGCTCCTCGCTGCACTCTGGATTTCCCTTCTCCGCGGCACTTAGCGTGGTGCTGTGTGTGTGCAACTCGGCGCCTAGAAGTGACCGCCAATGCTTTCAGAGCGGGCTGCAAGGGAACCAAGGAGCAGCACAAGCAGCAGTGCTTCAGCTTGCTCCTTCCGACTGCTAAGGGCACTTGGGAAGGCAAGCGAGAGTCAACCACCTTCCTCTCCTAGTAGCCTCTAACGTGGTGCACACAAGCACGGCACATAGCCGCTTCGTTCACCGCCCTCGCCCACGCTTTGCTCCGCTTTCACTTGCCGGCGGCCAGAAGCCGCCGCAGGGGCGCCACATACCCAGCAGTGTGCCGGCAGCCAAGCGCTCGAGAACGCTGCTTCTGCCCAAGCCCGCCTAGGGCGTGCACCTTTGTTCTCAGAGCTCCGTGTAACAGTCTGCCTTTCTCGCAGTTCGAATGGAAATCGAAAGCTTTTCGCCTACGCCCTTCACAGAGATCCGTTGCTAGGACGAGAATGTCTTGTGGCCGGAGCTCGCCCCCGCCGCGAGGAAGCTGCTCTTAGCACCGCGTTGCAGGGACACGTCTCGCTTCTTGACTTCGTGCTTAGCGCTCTCCGAATTCGCTGCTAGCTCCGCGGTCCGTCTCAGCTTCAAGTAGCTGCGCTCGCAGTACATAGAGCTTCGCAAGGACCGAAGACCCGGAGGGACGTATCGCACACGACGATGTGCCAGGACAGAGACGTGTTCTACATTGTCCCTTCTCGTCATCCAGTTTGTGCCGCTGCTGCTTGTGCTGTTAGGAATCGCTCCTTGAAAGACGAGCGAGAGCGTCTTTCTGGGTGCATTGCACTGAGTGAGTGCTCGCTAGGGACTTTGCACTCGGAGCCAAGGCAACAGGGCGTGCTTGTCCGCAGAACTGAGAGCGCGCTGTTGGGCAGAGCTGAAACTGACCGCTGCAGTTCAGCTCTCTCCGGACGGCAGACGCCGAAGAACGAAGCCGCTTGCGAGCGGCGCAGTGCAGCGAAGAGCACACGAGCAGCCAAAGAGCTCCTTCACAATCGCTTTCACTTCTCAGTGCTCTTGCTGCTTGGAAAAGCAGCACACAGCCGTTGCACGCCAGGGCAAAAGCTGGGGCAGTGCCCGTCCTCACTCCTTCGCTGTGCTGTACTCCTTGCAGCTAAAGCGAAGCGAGAAGGACGCGAGGACGAAGAAGGTGTTCTTAAAGTAGCCCCTTGTCAGCAGCCCTGAAAGGGCGCATAACACACGGCGTCTCGCTGCCCTCCGTTCTACATACTCGCGTCTCCCTTTGCCGACTTGCAAAAGTGGCTACCAGAGCAGAGGCGGCCAGATTGAAGAGGCTGTGCTTAGGTTCACCTTCTCCTTACTGCACGTAAGCCACGTCAAGCTCCTCGCTGCACTCTGGATTTCCCTTCTCCGCGGCACTTAGCGTGGTGCTGTGTGTGTGCAATTCGGCGCCTAGAAGTGACCGCCAATGCTTTCAGAGCGGGCTGCAAGGGAACCAAGGAGCAGCACAAGCAGCAGTGCTTCAGCTTGCTCCTTCCGACTGCTAAGGGCACTTGGGAAGGCAAGCGAGAGTCAACCACCTTCCTCTCCTAGTAGCCTCTAACGTGGTGCACACAAGCACGGCACATAGCCGCTTCGTTCACCGCCCTCGCCCTCGCCCACGCCTTGCTCCGCTTTCACTTGCCGGCGGCCAGAAGCCGCCGCAGGGGCGCCACATACCCAGCAGTGTGCGGGCAGCCAAGAGCTCGAGAACGCTGCTTCTGCCCAAGCCCGCCTAGGGCGTGCACCTTTGTTCTCAGAGCTCCGTGTAACAGTCTGCCTTTCTCGCAGTTCGAATGGAAATCGAAAGCTTTTCGCCTACGCCATTCACAGAGATCCGTTGCCAGGACGAGAATGTCTCGTGGCCGGAGCTCGCCCCCGCCGCGAGGAAGCTGCTCTTAGCACCGCGTTGCAGGGACACGTCTCGCTTCTTGACTTCGTGCTTAGCGCTCTCCGAATTCGCTGCTAGCTCCGCGGTCCGTCTCAGCTTCAAGTAGCTGCGCTCGCAGTACATAGAGCTTCGCAAGGACCGAAGACCCGGAGGGACGTATCGCACACGACGATGTGCCAGGACAGAGACGTGTTCTACATTGTCCCTTCTCGTCATCCAGTTTGTGCCTCTGCTGCTTGTGCTGTTAGGAATCGCTCCTTGAAAGACGAGCGAGAGCGTCTTTCTGGGTGCATTGCACTGAGTGAGTGCTCGCTAGGGACTTTGCACTCGGAGCCAAGGCAACAGGGCGTGCTTGTCCGCAGAACTGAGAGCGCGCTGTTGGGCAGAGCTGAAACTGACCGCTGCAGTTCAGCTCTCTCCGGACGGCAGACGCCGAAGAACGAAGCCGCTTGCGAGCGGCGCAGTGCAGCGAAGAGCACACGAGCAGCCAAAGAGCTCCTTCACAATCG
Source organism: Sturnus vulgaris (assembly GCF_052056855.1). Taxonomy (NCBI): domain Eukaryota; kingdom Metazoa; phylum Chordata; class Aves; order Passeriformes; family Sturnidae; genus Sturnus; species Sturnus vulgaris. Next base: position 616,771 of record NW_028276062.1, read on the forward strand.
CTTTCACTTCTCAGTGCTCTTGCTGCTTGGAAAAGCAGCACACAGCCGTTGCACGCCAGGGCAAAAGCTGGGGCAGTGCCCGTCCTCACTCCTTCGCTGTGCTGTACTCCTTGCAGCTAGAGCGAAGCGAGAAGGACGCGAGGACGAAGAAGGCGTTCTTAAAGTAGCCCCTTGTCAGCAGCCCTGAAAGGGCGCATAACACACGGCGTCTCGCTGCCCTCCGTTCTACATACTCGCGGCTCCCTTTGCCGACTTGCAAAAGTTGCTACCAGAGCAGAGGCGGCCAGATTGAAGAGGCTGTGCTTAGGTTCACCTTCTCCTTACTGCACGTAAGCCACGTCAAGCTCCTCGCTGCACTCTGGATTTCCCTTCTCCGCGGCACTTAGCGTGGTGCTGTGTGTGTGCAATTCGGCGCCTAGAAGCGACTGCCAATGCTTTCAGAGCGGGCTGCAAGGGAACCAAGGAGCAGCACAAGCAGCAGTGCTTCAGCTTGCTCCTTCCGACTGCTAAGGGCACTTGGGAAGGCAAGCGAGAGTCAACCACCTTCCTCTCCTAATAGCCTCTAACGTGGTGCACACAAGCATGGCACATAGCCGCTTCGTTCACCGCCCTCGCCCTCGCCCACGCCTTGCTCCGCTTTCACTTGTCGGCGGCCAGAAGCCGCCGCAGGGGCGCCACATACCCAGCAGTGTGCGGGCAGCCAAGAGCTCGAGAACGCTGCTTCTGCCCAAGCCCGCTTAGGGCGTGCACCTTTGTTCTCAGAGCTCCGTGTAACAGTCTGCCTTTCTCGCAGTTCGAATGGAAATCGAAAGCTTTTCGCCTACGCCCTTCACAGAGATCCGTTGCTAGGACGAGAATGTCTTGTGGCCGGAGCTCGCCCCCGCCGCGAGGAAGCTGCTCTTAGCACCGCGTTGCAGGGACACGTCTCGCTTCTTGACTTCGTGCTTAGCGCTCTCCGAATTCGCTGCTAGCTCCGCGGTCCGTCTCAGCTTCAAGTAGCTGCGCTCGCAGTACATAGAGCTTCGCAAGGACCGAAGACCCGGAGGGACGTATCGCACACGACGATGTGCCAGGACAGAGACGTGTTCTGCATTGTCCCTTCTCGTCATCCAGTTTGTGCCGCTGCTGCTTGTGCTGTTAGGAATCGCTCCTTGAAAGACGAGCGAGAGCGTCTTTCTGGGTGCATTGCACTGAGTGAGTGCTCGCTAGGGACTTTGCACTCGGAGCCAAGGCAACAGGGCGTGCTTGTCCGCAGAACTGAGAGCGCGCTGTTGGGCAGAGCTGAAACTGACCGCTGCAGTTCAGCTCTCTCCGGACGGCAGACGCCGAAGAACGAAGCCGCTTGCGAGCGGCGCAGTGCAGCGAAGAGCACACGAGCAGCCAAAGAGCTCCTTCACAATCGCTTTCACTTCTCAGTGCTCTTGCTGCTTGGAAAAGCAGCACACAGCCGTTGCACGCCAGGGCAAAAGCTGGGGCAGTGCCCGTCCTCACTCCTTCGCTGTGCTGTACTCCTTGCAGCTAGAGCGAAGCGAGAAGGACGCGAGGACGAAGAAGGTGTTCTTAAAGTAGCCCCTTGTCAGCAGCCCTGAAAGGGCGCATAACACACGGCGTCTCGCTGCCCTCCGTTCTACATACTCGCGTCTCCCTTTGCCGACTTGCAAAAGTGGCTACCAGAGCAGAGGCGGCCAGATTGAAGAGGCTGTGCTTAGGTTCACCTTCTCCTTACTGCACGTAAGCCACGTCAAGCTCCTCGCTGCACTCTGGATTTCCCTTCTCCGCGGCACTTAGCGTGGTGCTGTGTGTGTGCAACTCGGCGCCTAGAAGTGACCGCCAATGCTTTCAGAGCGGGCTGCAAGGGAACCAAGGAGCAGCACAAGCAGCAGTGCTTCAGCTTGCTCCTTCCGACTGCTAAGGGCACTTGGGAAGGCAAGCGAGAGTCAACCACCTTCCTCTCCTAGTAGCCTCTAACGTGGTGCACACAAGCACGGCACTTAGCCGCTTCGTTCACCGCCCTCGCCCTCGCCCACGCCTTGCTCCGCTTTCACTTGTCGGCGGCCAGAAGCCGCCGCAGGGGCGCCACATACCCAGCAGTGTGCGGGCAGCCAAGAGCTCGAGAACGCTGCTTCTGCCCAAGCCCGCCTAGGGCGTGCACCTTTGTTCTCAGAGCTCCGTGTAACAGTCTGCCTTTCTCGCAGTTCGAATGGAAATCGAAAGCTTTTCGCCTACGCCCTTCACAGAGATCCGTTGCTAGGACGAGACTGTCTCGTGGCCGGAGCTCGCCCCCCGCCGCGAGGAAGCTGCTCTTAGCACCGCGTTGCAGGGACACGTCTCGCTTCTTGACTTCGTGCTTAGCGCTCTCCGAATTCGCTGCTAGCTCCGCGGTCCGTCTCAGCTTCAAGTAGCTGCGCTCGCAGTACATAGAGCTTCGCAAGGACCGAAGACCCGGAGGGACGTATCGCACACGACAATGTGCCAGGACAGAGACGTGTTCTACATTGTCCCTTCTCGTCATCCAGTTTGTGCCTCTGCTGCTTCTGCTGTTAGGAATCGCTCCTTGAAAGACGAGCGAGAGCGTCTTTCTGGGTGCATTGCACTGAGTGAGTGCTCGCTAGGGACTTTGCACTCGGAGCCAAGGCAACAGGGCGTGCTTGTCCGCAGAACTGAGAGCACGCTGTTGGGCAGAGCTGAAACTGACCGCTGCAGTTCAGCTCTCTCCGGACGGCAGACGCCGAAGAACGAAGCCGCTTGCGAGCGGCGCAGTGCAGCGAAGAGCACACGAGCAGCCAAAGAGCTCCTTCACAATCGCTTTCACTTCTCAGTGCTCTTGCTGCTTGGAAAAGCAGCACACAGCCGTTGCACGCCAGGGCAAAAGCTGGGGCAGTGCCCGTCCTCACTCCTTCGCTGTGCTGTACTCCTTGCAGCTAGAGCGAAGCGAGAAGGACGCCAGGAAGTAGAAGGCCTTCTTAAAGTAGCCCCTTGTCAGCAGCCCTGAAAGGGCGCATAACACACGGCGTCTCGCTGCCCTCCGTTCTACATACTCGCGTCTCCCTTTGCCGTCTTGCAAAAGTTGCTACCAGAGCAGAGGCGGCCAGATTGAAGAGGCTGTGCTTAGGTTCACCTTCTCCTTACTGCACGTAAGCCACGTCCAGCTCCTCGCTGCACTCTGGATTTCCCTTCTCCGCGGCACTTAGCGTGGTGCTGTGTGTGTGCAACTCGGCGCCTAGAAGCGACTGCCAATGCTTTCAGAGCGGGCTGCAAGGGAACCAAGGAGCAGCACAAGCAGCAGTGCTTCAGCTTGCTCCTTCCGACTGCTAAGGGCACTTGGGAAGGCAAGCGAGAGTCAACCACCTTCCTCTCCTAGTAGCCTCTAACGTGGTGCACACAAGCACGGCACATAGCCGCTTCGTTCACCGCCCTCGCCCACGCCTGGCTCCGCTTTCACTTGTCGGCGGCCAGAAGCCGCCGCAGGGGCGCCACATACCCAGCAGTGTGCGGGCAGCCAAGAGCTCGAGAACGCTGCTTCTGCCCAAGCCCGCCTAGGGCGTGCACCTTTGTTCTCAGAGCTCCGTGTAACAGTCTGCCTTTCTCGCAGTTCGAATGGAAATCGAAAGCTTTTCGCCTACGCCCTTCACAGAGATCCGTTGCCAGGACGAGAATGTCTCGTGGCCGGAGCTCGCCCCCGCCGCGAGGAAGCTGCTCTTAGCACCGCGTTGCAGGGACACGTCTCGCTTCTTGACTTCGTGCTTAGCGCTCTCCGAATTCGCTGCTAGCTCCGCGGTCCGTCTCAGCTTCAAGTAGCTGCGCTCGCAGTACATAGAGCTTCGCAAGGACCGAAGACCCGGAGGGACGTATCGCACACGACAATGTGCCAGGACAGAGACGTGTTCTACATTGTCCCTTCTCGTCATCCAGTTTGTGCCTCTGCTGCTTCTGCTGTTAGGAATCGCTCCTGGAAAGACGAGCGAGAGCGTCTTTCTGGGTGCATTGCACTGAGTGAGTGCTCGCTAGGGACTTTGCACTCGGAGCCAAGGCAACAGGGAGTGCTTGTCCGCAGAACTGAGAGCGCGCTGTTGGGCAGAGCTGAAACTGACCGCTGCAGTTCAGCTCTCTCCGGACGGCAGACGCCGAAGAACGAAGCCGCTTGCGAGCGGCGCAGTGCAGCGAAGAGCACACGAGCAGCCAAAGAGCTCCTTCACAATCGCTTTCACTTCTCAGTGCTCTTGCTGCTTGGAAAAGCAGCACACAGCCGTTGCACGCCAGGGCAAAAGCTGGGGCAGTGCCCGTCTTCACTCCTTCGCTGTGCTGTACTCCTTGCAGCTAGAGCGAAGCGAGAAGGACGCGAGGACGAAGAAGGCGTTCTTAAAGTAGCCCCTTGTCAGCAGCCTTGAAAGGGCGCATAACACACGGCGTCTCGCTGCCCTCCGTTCTACATACTCGCGGCTCCCTTTACCGACTTGCAAAAGTTGCAACCAGTGCAGAGGCGGCCAGATTGAAGAGGCAGTGCCTAAGTTCACCTTCTCCTTACTGCACGTAAGCCACGTCCAGCTCCTCGCTGCACTCTGGATTTCCCTTCTCCGCGGCACTTAGCGTGGTGCTGTGTGTGTGCAACTCGGCGCCTAGAAGTGACCGCCAATGCTTTCAGAGCGGGCTGCAAGGGAACCAAGGAGCAGCACAAGCAGCAGTGCTTCAGCTTGCTCCTTCCGACTGCTAAGGGCACTTGGGAAGGCAAGCGAGAGTCAACCACCTTCCTCTCCTAGTAGCCTCTAACGTGGTGCACACAAGCACGGCACATAGCCGCTTCGTTCACCGCCCTCGCCCACGCCTGGCTCCGCTTTCACTTGTCGGCGGCCAGAAGCCGCCGCAGGGGCGCCACATACCCAGCAGTGTGCGGGCAGCCAAGAGCTCGAGAACGCTGCTTCTGCCCAAGCCCGCCTAGGGCGTGCACCTTTGTTCTCAGAGCTCCGTGTAACTGTCTGCCTTTCTCGCAGTTCGAATGGAAATCGAAAGCTTTTCGCTTACGCCCTTCACAGATATCCGTTGCTAGGACGAGAATGTCTCGTGGCCGGAGCTCGCCCCCGCCGCGAGGAAGCTGCTCTTAGCACCGCGTTGCAGGGACACGTCTCGCTTCTTGACTTCGCGCTTAGCGCTCTCCGAATTCGCTGCTAGCTCCGCGGTCCGTCTCAGCTTCAAGTAGCTGCGCTCGCAGTACATAGAGCTTCGCAAGGACCGAAGACCCGGAGGGACGTATCGCACACGACAATGTGCCAGGACAGAGACGTGTTCTACATTGTCCCTTCTCGTCATCCAGTTTGTGCCTCTGCTGCTTCTGCTGTTAGGAATCGCTCCTTGAAAGACGAGCGAGAGCGTCTTTCTGGGTGCATTGCACTGAGTGAGTGCTCGCTAGGGACTTTGCACTCGGAGCCAAGGCAACAGGGCGTGCTTGTCCGCAGAACTGAGAGCACGCTGTTGGGCAGAGCTGAAACTGACCGCTGCAGTTCAGCTCTCTCCGGACGGCAGACGCCGAAGAACGAAGCCGCTTGCGAGTGGCGCAGTGCAGCGAAGAGCACACGAGCAGCCAAAGAGCTCCTTCACAATCGCTTTCACTTCTCAGTGCTCTTGCTGCTTGGAAAAGCAGCACACAGCCGTTGCACGCCAGGGCAAAAGCTGGGGCAGTGCCCGTCCTCACTCCTTCGCTGTGCTGTACTCCTTGCAGCTAAAGCGAAGCGAGAAGGACGCGAGGAAGTAGAAGGCCTTCTTAAAGTAGCCCCTTGTCAGCAGCCCTGAAAGGGCGCATAACACACGGCGTCTCGCTGCCCTCCGTTCTACATACTCGCGTCTCCCTTTGCCGACTTGCCAAAGTTGCTACCAGAGCAGAGGCGGCCCGATTGAAGAGGCTGTGCTTAGGTTCACCTTCTCCTTACTGCACGTAAGCCACGTCCAGCTCCTCGCTGCACTCTGGATTTCCCTTCTCCGCGGCACTTAGCGTGGTGCTGTGTGTGTGCAACTCGGCGCCTAGAAGCGACTGCCAATGCTTTCAGAGCGGGCTGCAAGGGAACCAAGGAGCAGCACAAGCAGCAGTGCTTCAGCTTGCTCCTTCCGACTGCTAAGGGCACTTGGGAAGGCAAGCGAGAGTCAATTACCTTCCTCTCCTAATAGCCTCTAACGTGGTGCACACAAGCACGGCACATAGCCGCTTCGTTCACCGCCCTCGCCCACGCCTACGCCTGGCTCCGCTTTCACTTGCCGGCGGCCAGAAGCCGCTGCAGGGGCGCCACATACCCAGCAGTGTGCGGGCAGCCAAGAGCTCGAGAACAGTGCTTCTGCCCAAGCCCGCCTAGGGCGTGCACCTTTGTTCTCAGAGCTCCGTGTAACAGTCTGCCTTTCTCGCAGTTCGAATGGAAATCGAAAGCTTTTCGCCTACGCCCTTCACAGAGATCCGTTGCCAGGACGAGAATGTCTCGTGGCCGGAGCTCGCCCCCGCCGCGAGGAAGCTGCTCTTAGCACCGCGTTGCAGGGACACGTCTCGCTTCTTGACTTCGTGCTTAGCGCTCTCCAAATTCGCCGCTAGCTCCGCGGTCCTTCTCAGCTTCAAGTAGCAGCGCTCCCAGTACATAGAGCTTCGCAAGGACCGAAGACCCGGAGGGACGTATCGCACACGACAATGTGCCAGGACAGAGACGTGTTCTACATTGTCCCTTCTCGTCATCCAGTTTGTGCCTCTGCTGCTTCTGCTGTTAGGAATCGCTCCTTGAAAGACGAGCGAGGGCGTCTTTCTGGGTGCATTGCACTGAGTGAGTGCTCGCTAGGGACTTTGCACTCGGAGCCAAGGCAACAGGGCGTGCTTGTCCGCAGAACTGAGAGCACGCTGTTGGGCAGAGCTGAAACTGACCGCTGCAGTTCAGCTCTCTCCGGACGGCAGACGCCGAAGAACGAAGCCGCTTGCGAGCGGCGCAGTGCAGCGAAGAGCACACGAGCAGCCAAAGAGCTCCTTCACAATCGCTTTCACTTCTCAGTGCTCTTGCTGCTTGGAAAAGCAGCACACAGCCGTTGCACGCCAGGGCAAAAGCTGGGGCAGTGCCCGTCCTCACTCCTTCGCTGTGCTGTACTCCTTGCAGCTAGAGCGAAGCGAGAAGGACGCGAGGACGAAGAAGGCGTTCTTAAAGTAGCCCCTTGTCAGCAGCCCTGAAAGGGCGCATAACACACGGCGTCTCGCTGCCCTCCGTTCTACATACTCGCGTCTCCCTTTGCCGTCTTGCAAAAGTTGCTACCAGAGCAGAGGCGGCCAGATTGAAGAGGCTGTGCTTAGGTTCACCTTCTCCTTACTGCACGTAAGCCACGTCCAGCTCCTCGCTGCACTCTGGATTTCCCTTCTCCGCGGCACTTAGCGTGGTGCTGTGTGTGTGCAACTCGGCGCCTAGAAGTGACCGCCAATGCTTTCAGAGCGGGCTGCAAGGGAACCAAGGAGCAGCACAAGCAGCAGTGCTTCAGCTTGCTCCTTCCGACTGCTAAGGGCACTTGGGAAGGCAAGCGAGAGTCAACCACCTTCCTCTCCTAGTAGCCTCTAACGTGGTGCACACAAGCACGGCACTTAGCCGCTTCGTTCACCGCCCTCGCCCACGCCTGGCTCCGCTTTCACTTGTCGGCGGCCAGAAGCCGCCGCAGGGGCGCCACATACCCAGCAGTGTGCGGGCAGCCAAGAGCTCGAGAACAGTGCTTCTGCCCAAGCCCGCCTAGGGCGTGCACCTTTGTTCTCAGAGCTCCGTGTAACAGTCTGCCTTTCTCGCAGTTCGAATGGAAATCGAAAGCTTTTCGCCTACGCCCTTCACAGAGATCCGTTGCCAGGACGAGAATGTCTCGTGGCCGGAGCTCGCCCCCGCCGCGAGGAAGCTGCTCTTAGCACCGCGTTGCAGGGACACGTCTCGCTTCTTGACTTCGTGCTTAGCGCTCTCCGAATTCGCTGCTAGCTCCGCGGTCCGTCTCAGCTTCAAGTAGCTGCGCTCGCAGTACATAGAGCTTCGCAAGGACCGAAGACCCGGAGGGACGTATCGCACACGACAATGTGCCAGGACAGAGACGTGTTCTACATTGTCCCTTCTCGTCATCCAGTTTGTGCCTCTGCTGCTTCTGCTGTTAGGAATCGCTCCTGGAAAGACGAGCGAGAGCGTCTTTCTGGGTGCATTGCACTGAGTGAGTGCTCGCTAGGGACTTTGCACTCGGAGCCAAGGCAACAGGGAGTGCTTGTCCGCAGAACTGAGAGCGCGCTGTTGGGCAGAGCTGAAACTGACCGCTGCAGTTCAGCTCTCTCCGGACGGCAGACGCCGAAGAACGAAGCCGCTTGCGAGCGGCGCAGTGCAGCGAAGAGCACACGAGCAGCCAAAGAGCTCCTTCACAATCGCTTTCACTTCTCAGTGCTCTTGCTGCTTGGAAAAGCAGCACACAGCCGTTGCACGCCAGGGCAAAAGCTGGGGCAGTGCCCGTCTTCACTCCTTCGCTGTGCTGTACTCCTTGCAGCTAGAGCGAAGCGAGAAGGACGCGAGGACGAAGAAGGCGTTCTTAAAGTAGCCCCTTGTCAGCAGCCTTGAAAGGGCGCATAACACACGGCGTCTCGCTGCCCTCCGTTCTACATACTCGCGGCTCCCTTTACCGACTTGCAAAAGTTGCAACCAGTGCAGAGGCGGCCAGATTGAAGAGGCAGTGCCTAAGTTCACCTTCTCCTTACTGCACGTAAGCCACGTCCAGCTCCTCGCTGCACTCTGGATTTCCCTTCTCCGCGGCACTTAGCGTGGTGCTGTGTGTGTGCAACTCGGCGCCTAGAAGTGACCGCCAATGCTTTCAGAGCGGGCTGCAAGGGAACCAAGGAGCAGCACAAGCAGCAGTGCTTCAGCTTGCTCCTTCCGACTGCTAAGGGCACTTGGGAAGGCAAGCGAGAGTCAACCACCTTCCTCTCCTAGTAGCCTCTAACGTGGTGCACACAAGCACGGCACATAGCCGCTTCGTTCACCGCCCTCGCCCACGCCTGGCTCCGCTTTCACTTGTCGGCGGCCAGAAGCCGCCGCAGGGGCGCCACATACCCAGCAGTGTGCGGGCAGCCAAGAGCTCGAGAACGCTGCTTCTGCCCAAGCCCGCCTAGGGCGTGCACCTTTGTTCTCAGAGCTCCGTGTAACTGTCTGCCTTTCTCGCAGTTCGAATGGAAATCGAAAGCTTTTCGCTTACGCCCTTCACAGATATCCGTTGCTAGGACGAGAATGTCTCGTGGCCGGAGCTCGCCCCCGCCGCGAGGAAGCTGCTCTTAGCACCGCGTTGCAGGGACACGTCTCGCTTCTTGACTTCGCGCTTAGCGCTCTCCGAATTCGCTGCTAGCTCCGCGGTCCGTCTCAGCTTCAAGTAGCTGCGCTCGCAGTACATAGAGCTTCGCAAGGACCGAAGACCCGGAGGGACGTATCGCACACGACAATGTGCCAGGACAGAGACGTGTTCTACATTGTCCCTTCTCGTCATCCAGTTTGTGCCTCTGCTGCTTCTGCTGTTAGGAATCGCTCCTTGAAAGACGAGCGAGAGCGTCTTTCTGGGTGCATTGCACTGAGTGAGTGCTCGCTAGGGACTTTGCACTCGGAGCCAAGGCAACAGGGCGTGCTTGTCCGCAGAACTGAGAGCACGCTGTTGGGCAGAGCTGAAACTGACCGCTGCAGTTCAGCTCTCTCCGGACGGCAGACGCCGAAGAACGAAGCCGCTTGCGAGTGGCGCAGTGCAGCGAAGAGCACACGAGCAGCCAAAGAGCTCCTTCACAATCGCTTTCACTTCTCAGTGCTCTTGCTGCTTGGAAAAGCAGCACACAGCCGTTGCACGCCAGGGCAAAAGCTGGGGCAGTGCCCGTCCTCACTCCTTCGCTGTGCTGTACTCCTTGCAGCTAAAGCGAAGCGAGAAGGACGCGAGGAAGTAGAAGGCCTTCTTAAAGTAGCCCCTTGTCAGCAGCCCTGAAAGGGCGCATAACACACGGCGTCTCGCTGCCCTCCGTTCTACATACTCGCGTCTCCCTTTGCCGACTTGCCAAAGTTGCTACCAGAGCAGAGGCGGCCCGATTGAAGAGGCTGTGCTTAGGTTCACCTTCTCCTTACTGCACGTAAGCCACGTCCAGCTCCTCGCTGCACTCTGGATTTCCCTTCTCCGCGGCACTTAGCGTGGTGCTGTGTGTGTGCAACTCGGCGCCTAGAAGCGACTGCCAATGCTTTCAGAGCGGGCTGCAAGGGAACCAAGGAGCAGCACAAGCAGCAGTGCTTCAGCTTGCTCCTTCCGACTGCTAAGGGCACTTGGGAAGGCAAGCGAGAGTCAATTACCTTCCTCTCCTAATAGCCTCTAACGTGGTGCACACAAGCACGGCACATAGCCGCTTCGTTCACCGCCCTCGCCCACGCCTACGCCTGGCTCCGCTTTCACTTGCCGGCGGCCAGAAGCCGCTGCAGGGGCGCCACATACCCAGCAGTGTGCGGGCAGCCAAGAGCTCGAGAACAGTGCTTCTGCCCAAGCCCGCCTAGGGCGTGCACCTTTGTTCTCAGAGCTCCGTGTAACAGTCTGCCTTTCTCGCAGTTCGAATGGAAATCGAAAGCTTTTCGCCTACGCCCTTCACAGAGATCCGTTGCCAGGACGAGAATGTCTCGTGGCCGGAGCTCGCCCCCGCCGCGAGGAAGCTGCTCTTAGCACCGCGTTGCAGGGACACGTCTCGCTTCTTGACTTCGTGCTTAGCGCTCTCCAAATTCGCCGCTAGCTCCGCGGTCCTTCTCAGCTTCAAGTAGCAGCGCTCCCAGTACATAGAGCTTCGCAAGGACCGAAGACCCGGAGGGACGTATCGCACACGACAATGTGCCAGGACAGAGACGTGTTCTACATTGTCCCTTCTCGTCATCCAGTTTGTGCCTCTGCTGCTTCTGCTGTTAGGAATCGCTCCTTGAAAGACGAGCGAGGGCGTCTTTCTGGGTGCATTGCACTGAGTGAGTGCTCGCTAGGGACTTTGCACTCGGAGCCAAGGCAACAGGGCGTGCTTGTCCGCAGAACTGAGAGCACGCTGTTGGGCAGAGCTGAAACTGACCGCTGCAGTTCAGCTCTCTCCGGACGGCAGACGCCGAAGAACGAAGCCGCTTGCGAGCGGCGCAGTGCAGCGAAGAGCACACGAGCAGCCAAAGAGCTCCTTCACAATCGCTTTCACTTCTCAGTGCTCTTGCTGCTTGGAAAAGCAGCACACAGCCGTTGCACGCCAGGGCAAAAGCTGGGGCAGTGCCCGTCCTCACTCCTTCGCTGTGCTGTACTCCTTGCAGCTAGAGCGAAGCGAGAAGGACGCGAGGACGAAGAAGGCGTTCTTAAAGTAGCCCCTTGTCAGCAGCCCTGAAAGGGCGCATAACACACGGCGTCTCGCTGCCCTCCGTTCTACATACTCGCGTCTCCCTTTGCCGTCTTGCAAAAGTTGCTACCAGAGCAGAGGCGGCCAGATTGAAGAGGCTGTGCTTAGGTTCACCTTCTCCTTACTGCACGTAAGCCACGTCCAGCTCCTCGCTGCACTCTGGATTTCCCTTCTCCGCGGCACTTAGCGTGGTGCTGTGTGTGTGCAACTCGGCGCCTAGAAGTGACCGCCAATGCTTTCAGAGCGGGCTGCAAGGGAACCAAGGAGCAGCACAAGCAGCAGTGCTTCAGCTTGCTCCTTCCGACTGCTAAGGGCACTTGGGAAGGCAAGCGAGAGTCAACCACCTTCCTCTCCTAGTAGCCTCTAACGTGGTGCACACAAGCACGGCACTTAGCCGCTTCGTTCACCGCCCTCGCCCACGCCTGGCTCCGCTTTCACTTGTCGGCGGCCAGAAGCCGCCGCAGGGGCGCCACATACCCAGCAGTGTGCGGGCAGCCAAGAGCTCGAGAACAGTGCTTCTGCCCAAGCCCGCCTAGGGCGTGCACCTTTGTTCTCAGAGCTCCGTGTAACAGTCTGCCTTTCTCGCAGTTCGAATGGAAATCGAAAGCTTTTCGCCTACGCCCTTCACAGAGATCCGTTGCCAGGACGAGACTGTCTGGTGGCCGGAGCTCGCCCCCGCCGCGAGGAAGCTGCTCTTAGCACCGCGTTGCAGGGACACGTCTCGCTTCTTGACTTCGTGCTTAGCGCTCTCCGAATTCGCTGCTAGCTCCGCGGTCCGTCTCAGCTTCAAGTAGCTGCGCTCGCAGTACATAGAGCTTCGCAAGGACCGAAGACCCGGAGGGACGTATCGCACACGACAATGTGCCAGGACAGAGACGTGTTCTACATTGTCCCTTCTCGTCATCCAGTTTGTGCCTCTGCTGCTTCTGCTGTTAGGAATCGCTCCTTGAAAGACGAGCGAGAGCGTCTTTCTGGGTGCATTGCACTGAGTGAGTGCTCGCTAGGGACTTTGCACTCGGAGCCAAGGCAACAGGGCGTGCTTGTCCGCAGAACTGAGAGCACGCTGTTGGGCAGAGCTGAAACTGACCGCTGCAGTTCAGCTCTCTCCGGACGGCAGACGCCGAAGAACGAAGCCGCTTGCGAGCGGCGCAGTGCAGCGAAGAGCACACGAGCAGCCAAAGAGCTCCTTCACAATCGCTTTCACTTCTCAGTGCTCTTGCTGCTTGGAAAAGCAGCACACAGCCGTTGCACGCCAGGGCAAAAGCTGGGGCAGTGCCCGTCCTCACTCCTTCGCTGTGCTGTACTCCTTGCAGCTAGAGCGAAGCGAGAAGGACGCGAGGACGAAGAAGGCGTTCTTAAAGTAGCCCCTTGTCAGCAGCCCTGAAAGGGCGCATAACACACGGCGTCTCGCTGCCCTCCGTTCTACATACTCGCGTCTCCCTTTGCCGTCTTGCAAAAGTTGCTACCAGAGCAGAGGCGGCCAGATTGAAGAGGCTGTGCTTAGGTTCACCTTCTCCTTACTGCACGTAAGCCACGTCCAGCTCCTCGCTGCACTCTGGATTTCCCTTCTCCGCGGCACTTAGCGTGGTGCTGTGTGTGTGCAACTCGGCGCCTAGAAGTGACCGCCAATGCTTTCAGAGCGGGCTGCAAGGGAACCAAGGAGCAGCACAAGCAGCAGTGCTTCAGCTTGCTCCTTCCGACTGCTAAGGGCACTTGGGAAGGCAAGCGAGAGTCAACCACCTTCCTCTCCTAGTAGCCTCTAACGTGGTGCACACAAGCACGGCACATAGCCGCTTCGTTCACCGCCCTCGCCCTCGCCCACGCCTTGCTCCGCTTTCACTTGTCGGCGGCCAGAAGCCGCCGCAGGGGCGCCACATACCCAGCAGTGTGCGGGCAGCCAAGAGCTCGAGAACAGTGCTTCTGCCCAAGCCCGCCTAGGGCGTGCACCTTTGTTCTCAGAGCTCCGTGTAACAGTCTGCCTTTCTCGCAGTTCGAATGGAAATCGAAAGCTTTTCGCCTACGCCCTTCACAGAGATCCGTTGCCAGGACGAGAATGTCTCGTGGCCGGAGCTCGCCCCCGCCGCGAGGAAGCTGCTCTTAGCACCGCGTTGCAGGGACACGTCTCGCTTCTTGACTTCGTGCTTAGCGCTCTCCAAATTCGCCGCTAGCTCCGCGGTCCTTCTCAGCTTCAAGTAGCAGCGCTCCCAGTACATAGAGCTTCGCAAGGACCGAAGACCCGGAGGGACGTATCGCACACGACAATGTGCCAGGACAGAGACGTGTTCTACATTGTCCCTTCTCGTCATCCAGTTTGTGCCTCTGCTGCTTCTGCTGTTAGGAATCGCTCCTTGAAAGACGAGCGAGGGCGTCTTTCTGGGTGCATTGCACTGAGTGAGTGCTCGCTAGGGACTTTGCACTCGGAGCCAAGGCAACAGGGCGTGCTTGTCCGCAGAACTGAGAGCACGCTGTTGGGCAGAGCTGAAACTGACCGCTGCAGTTCAGCTCTCTCCGGACGGCAGACGCCGAAGAACGAAGCCGCTTGCGAGCGGCGCAGTGCAGCGAAGAGCACACGAGCAGCCAAAGAGCTCCTTCACAATCGCTTTCACTTCTCAGTGCTCTTGCTGCTTGGAAAAGCAGCACACAGCCGTTGCACGCCAGGGCAAAAGCTGGGGCAGTGCCCGTCCTCACTCCTTCGCTGTGCTGTACTCCTTGCAGCTAGAGCGAAGCGAGAAGGACGCGAGGACGAAGAAGGCGTTCTTAAAGTAGCCCCTTGTCAGCAGCCCTGAAAGGGCGCATAACACACGGCGTCTCGCTGCCCTCCGTTCTACATACTCGCGTCTCCCTTTGCCGTCTTGCAAAAGTTGCTACCAGAGCAGAGGCGGCCAGATTGAAGAGGCTGTGCTTAGGTTCACCTTCTCCTTACTGCACGTAAGCCACGTCCAGCTCCTCGCTGCACTCTGGATTTCCCTTCTCCGCGGCACTTAGCGTGGTGCTGTGTGTGTGCAACTCGGCGCCTAGAAGTGACCGCCAATGCTTTCAGAGCGGGCTGCAAGGGAACCAAGGAGCAGCACAAGCAGCAGTGCTTCAGCTTGCTCCTTCCGACTGCTAAGGGCACTTGGGACGGCAAGCGAGAGTCAACCACCTTCCTCTCCTAGTAGCCTCTAACGTGGTGCACACAAGCACGGCACATAGCCGCTTCGTTCACCGCCCTCGCCCACGCCTGGCTCCGCTTTCACTTGTCGGCGGCCAGAAGCCGCCGCAGGGGCGCCACATACCCAGCAGTGTGCGGGCAGCCAAGAGCTCGAGAACGCTGCTTCTGCCCAAGCCCGCCTAGGGCGTGCACCTTTGTTCTCAGAGCTCCGTGTAACAGTCTGCCTTTCTCGCAGTTCGAATGGAAATCGAAAGCTTTTCGCCTACGCCCTTCACAGAGATCCGTTGCTAGGACGAGAATGTCTCGTGGCCGGAGCTCGCCCCCGCCGCGAGGAAGCTGCTCTTAGCACCGCGTTGCAGGGACACGTCTCGCTTCTTGACTTCGTGCTTAGCGCTCTCCGAATTCGCTGCTAGCTCCGCGGTCCGTCTCAGCTTCAAGTAGCTGCGCTCGCAGTACATAGAGCTTCGCAAGGACCGAAGACCCGGAGGGACGTATCGCACACGACAATGTGCCAGGACAGAGACGTGTTCTACATTGTCCCTTCTCGTCATCCAGTTTGTGCCTCTGCTGCTTCTGCTGTTAGGAATCGCTCCTTGAAAGACGAGCGAGAGCGTCTTTCTGGGTGCATTGCACTGAGTGAGTGCTCGCTAGGGACTTTGCACTCGGAGCCAAGGCAACAGGGCGTGCTTGTCCGCAGAACTGAGAGCACGCTGTTGGGCAGAGCTGAAACTGACCGCTGCAGTTCAGCTCTCTCCGGACGGCAGACGCCGAAGAACGAAGCCGCTTGCGAGCGGCGCAGTGCAGCGAAGAGCACACGAGCAGCCAAAGAGCTCCTTCACAATCGCTTTCACTTCTCAGTGCTCTTGCTGCTTGGAAAAGCAGCACACAGCCGTTGCACGCCAGGGCAAAAGCTGGGGCAGTGCCCGTCCTCACTCCTTCGCTGTGCTGTACTCCTTGCAGCTAGAGCGAAGCGAGAAGGACGCGAGGACGAAGAAGGCGTTCTTAAAGTAGCCCCTTGTCAGCAGCCCTGAAAGGGCGCATAACACACGGCGTCTCGCTGCCCTCCGTTCTACATACTCGGGTCTCCCTTTGCCGTCTTGCAAAAGTTGCTACCAGAGCAGAGGCGGCCAGATTGAAGAGGCTGTGCTTAGGTTCACCTTCTCCTTACTGCACGTAAGCCACGTCCAGCTCCTCGCTGCACTCTGGATTTCCCTTCTCCGCGGCACTTAGCGTGGTGCTGTGTGTGTGCAACTCGGCGCCTAGAAGCGACTGCCAATGCTTTCAGAGCGGGCTGCAAGGGAACCAAGGAGCAGCACAAGCAGCAGTGCTTCAGCTTGCTCCTTCCGACTGCTAAGGGCACTTGGGAAGGCAAGCGAGAGTCAACCACCTTCCTCTCCTAGTAGCCTCTAACGTGGTGCACACAAGCACGGCACATAGCCGCTTCGTTCACCGCCCTCGCCCACGCCTGGCTCCGCTTTCACTTGTCGGCGGCCAGAAGCCGCCGCAGGGGCGCCACATACCCAGCAGTGTGCGGGCAGCCAAGAGCTCGAGAACGCTGCTTCTGCCCAAGCCCGCCTAGGGCGTGCACCTTTGTTCTCAGAGCTCCGTGTAACAGTCTGCCTTTCTCGCAGTTCGAATGGAAATCGAAAGCTTTTCGCCTACGCCCTTCACAGAGATCCGTTGCTAGGACGAGACTGTCTCGTGGCCGGAGCTCGCCCCCGCCGCGAGGAAGCTGCTCTTAGCACCGCGTTGCAGGGACACGTCTCGCTTCTTGACTTCGTGCTTAGCGCTCTCCGAATTCGCTGCTAGCTCCGCGGTCCGTCTCAGCTGCAAGTAGCTGCGCTCGCAGTACATAGAGCTTCGCAAGGACCGAAGACCCGGAGGGACGTATCGCACACGACAATGTGCCAGGACAGAGACGTGTTCTACATTGTCCCTTCTCGTCATCCAGTTTGTGCCTCTGCTGCTTCTGCTGTTAGGAATCGCTCCTTGAAAGACGAGCGAGAGCGTCTTTCTGGGTGCATTGCACTGAGTGAGTGCTCGCTAGGGACTTTGCACTCGGAGCCAAGGCAACAGGGCGTGCTTGTCCGCAGAACTGAGAGCACGCTGTTGGGCAGAGCTGAAACTGACCGCTGCAGTTCAGCTCTCTCCGGACGGCAGACGCCGAAGAACGAAGCCGCTTGCGAGCGGCGCAGTGCAGCGAAGAGCACACGAGCAGCCAAAGAGCTCCTTCACAATCGCTTTCACTTCTCAGTGCTCTTGCTGCTTGGAAAAGCAGCACACAGCCGTTGCACGCCAGGGCAAAAGCTGGGGCAGTGCCCGTCCTCACTCCTTCGCTGTGCTGTACTCCTTGCAGCTAGAGCGAAGCGAGAAGGACGCGAGGACGAAGAAGGCGTTCTTAAAGTAGCCCCTTGTCAGCAGCCCTGAAAGGGCGCATAACACACGGCGTCTCGCTGCCCTCCGTTCTACATACTCGCGTCTCCCTTTGCCGTCTTGCAAAAGTTGCTACCAGAGCAGAGGCGGCCAGATTGAAGAGGCTGTGCTTAGGTTCACCTTCTCCTTACTGCACGTAAGCCACGTCCAGCTCCTCGCTGCACTCTGGATTTCCCTTCTCCGCGGCACTTAGCGTGGTGCTGTGTGTGTGCAACTCGGCGCCTAGAAGTGACCGCCAATGCTTTCAGAGCGGGCTGCAAGGGAACCAAGGAGCAGCACAAGCAGCAGTGCTTCAGCTTGCTCCTTCCGACTGCTAAGGGCACTTGGGAAGGCAAGCGAGAGTCAACCACCTTCCTCTCCTAGTAGCCTCTAACGTGGTGCACACAAGCACGGCACTTAGCCGCTTCGTTCACCGCCCTCGCCCACGCCTGGCTCCGCTTTCACTTGTCGGCGGCCAGAAGCCGCCGCAGGGGCGCCACATACCCAGCAGTGTGCCGGCAGCCAAGCGCTCGAGAACGCTGCTTCTGCCCAAGCCCGCCTAGGGCGTGCACCTTTGTTCTCAGAGCTCCGTGTAAAAGTCTGCCTTTCTCGCAGTTCGAATGGAAATCGAAAGCTTTTCGCCTACGCCCTTCACAGAGATCCGTTGCTAGGACGAGACTGTCTGGTGGCCGGAGCTCGCCCCCGCCGCGAGGAAGCTGCTCTTAGCACCGCGTTGCAGGGACACGTCTCGCTTCTTGACTTCGTGCTTAGCGCTCTCCGAATTCGCTGCTAGCTCCGCGGTCCTTCTCAGCTGCAAGTAGCAGCGCTCGCAGTACATAGAGCTTCGCAAGGACCGAAGACCCGGAGGGACGTATCGCACACGACAATGTGCCAGGACAGAGACGTGTTCTACATTGTCCCTTCTCGTCATCCAGTTTGTGCCTCTGCTGCTTCTGCTGTTAGGAATCGCTCCTTGAAAGACGAGCGAGAGCGTCTTTCTGGGTGCATTGCACTGAGTGAGTGCTCGCTAGGGACTTTGCACTCGGAGCCAAGGCAACAGGGCGTGCTTGTCCGCAGAACTGAGAGCACGCTGTTGGGCAGAGCTGAAACTGACCGCTGCAGTTCAGCTCTCTCCGGACGGCAGACGCCGAAGAACGAAGCCGCTTGCGAGCGGCGCAGTGCAGCGAAGAGCACACGAGCAGCCAAAGAGCTCCTTCACAATCGCTTTCACTTCTCAGTGCTCTTGCTGCTTGGAAAAGCAGCACACAGCCGTTGCACGCCAGGGCAAAAGCTGGGGCAGTGCCCGTCCTCACTCCTTCGCTGTGCTGTACTCCTTGCAGCTAGAGCGAAGCGAGAAGGACGCGAGGACGAAGAAGGCGTTCTTAAAGTAGCCCCTTGTCAGCAGCCTTGAAAGGGCGCATAACACACGGCGTCTCGCTGCCCTCCGTTCTACATACTCGCGGCTCCCTTTACCGACTTGCAAAAGTTGCAACCAGTGCAGAGGCGGCCAGATTGAAGAGGCAGTGCCTAAGTTCACCTTCTCCTTACTGCACGTAAGCCACGTCCAGCTCCTCGCTGCACTCTGGATTTCCCTTCTCCGCGGCACTTAGCGTGGTGCTGTGTGTGTGCAACTCGGCGCCTAGAAGTGACCGCCAATGCTTTCAGAGCGGGCTGCAAGGGAACCAAGGAGCAGCACAAGCAGCAGTGCTTCAGCTTGCTCCTTCCGACTGCTAAGGGCACTTGGGAAGGCAAGCGAGAGTCAACCACCTTCCTCTCCTAGTAGCCTCTAACGTGGTGCACACAAGCACGGCACATAGCCGCTTCGTTCACCGCCCTCGCCCACGCCTGGCTCCGCTTTCACTTGTCGGCGGCCAGAAGCCGCCGCAGGGGCGCCACATACCCAGCAGTGTGCGGGCAGCCAAGAGCTCGAGAACGCTGCTTCTGCCCAAGCCCGCCTAGGGCGTGCACCTTTGTTCTCAGAGCTCCGTGTAACTGTCTGCCTTTCTCGCAGTTCGAATGGAAATCGAAAGCTTTTCGCTTACGCCCTTCACAGATATCCGTTGCTAGGACGAGAATGTCTCGTGGCCGGAGCTCGCCCCCGCCGCGAGGAAGCTGCTCTTAGCACCGCGTTGCAGGGACACGTCTCGCTTCTTGACTTCGCGCTTAGCGCTCTCCGAATTCGCTGCTAGCTCCGCGGTCCGTCTCAGCTTCAAGTAGCTGCGCTCGCAGTACATAGAGCTTCGCAAGGACCGAAGACCCGGAGGGACGTATCGCACACGACAATGTGCCAGGACAGAGACGTGTTCTACATTGTCCCTTCTCGTCATCCAGTTTGTGCCTCTGCTGCTTCTGCTGTTAGGAATCGCTCCTTGAAAGACGAGCGAGAGCGTCTTTCTGGGTGCATTGCACTGAGTGAGTGCTCGCTAGGGACTTTGCACTCGGAGCCAAGGCAACAGGGCGTGCTTGTCCGCAGAACTGAGAGCACGCTGTTGGGCAGAGCTGAAACTGACCGCTGCAGTTCAGCTCTCTCCGGACGGCAGACGCCGAAGAACGAAGCCGCTTGCGAGCGGCGCAGTGCAGCGAAGAGCACACGAGCAGCCAAAGAGCTCCTTCACAATCGCTTTCACTTCTCAGTGCTCTTGCTGCTTGGAAAAGCAGCACACAGCCGTTGCACGCCAGGGCAAAAGCTGGGGCAGTGCCCGTCCTCACTCCTTCGCTGTGCTGTACTCCTTGCAGCTAGAGCGAAGCGAGAAGGACGCGAGGAAGTAGAAGGCCTTCTTAAAGTAGCCCCTTGTCAGCAGCCCTGAAAGGGCGCATAACACACGGCGTCTCGCTGCCCTCCGTTCTACATACTCGCGTCTCCCTTTGCCGACTTGCCAAAGTTGCTACCAGAGCAGAGGCGGCCCGATTGAAGAGGCTGTGCTTAGGTTCACCTTCTCCTTACTGCACGTAAGCCACGTCCAGCTCCTCGCTGCACTCTGGATTTCCCTTCTCCGCGGCACTTAGCGTGGTGCTGTGTGTGTGCAACTCGGCGCCTAGAAGCGACTGCCAATGCTTTCAGAGCGGGCTGCAAGGTAACCAAGGAGCAGCACAAGCAGCAGTGCTTCAGCTTGCTCCTTCCGACTGCTAAGGGCACTTGGGAAGGCAAGCGAGAGTCAATTACCTTCCTCTCCTAATAGCCTCTAACGTGGTGCACACAAGCACGGCACATAGCCGCTTCGTTCACCGCCCTCGCCCACGCCTACGCCTGGCTCCGCTTTCACTTGCCGGCGGCCAGAAGCCGCTGCAGGGGCGCCACATACCCAGCAGTGTGCGGGCAGCCAAGAGCTCGAGAACAGTGCTTCTGCCCAAGCCCGCCTAGGGCGTGCACCTTTGTTCTCAGAGCTCCGTGTAACAGTCTGCCTTTCTCGCAGTTCGAATGGAAATCGAAAGCTTTTCGCCTACGCCCTTCACTGAGATCCGTCGTGTAACAGTCTGCCTTTCTCGCAGTTCGAATGGAAATCGAAAGCTTTTCGCCTACGCCCTTCACAGAGATCCGTTGCTAGGACGAGAATGTCTTGTGGCCGGAGCTCGCCCCCGCCGCGAGGAAGCTGCTCTTAGCACCGCGTTGCAGGGACACGTCTCGCTTCTTGACTTCGTGCTTAGCGCTCTCCGAATTCGCTGCTAGCTCCGCGGTCCGTCTCAGCTTCAAGTAGCTGCGCTCGCAGTACATAGAGCTTCGCAAGGACCGAAGACCCGGAGGGACGTATCGCACACGACAATGTGCCAGGACAGAGACGTGTTCTACATTGTCCCTTCTCGTCATCCAGTTTGTGCCTCTGCTGCTTCTGCTGTTAGGAATCGCTCCTTGAAAGACGAGCGAGAGCGTCTTTCTGGGTGCATTGCACTGAGTGAGTGCTCGCTAGGGACTTTGCACTCGGAGCCAAGGCAACAGGGCGTGCTTGTCCGCAGAACTGAGAGCACGCTGTTGGGCAGAGCTGAAACTGACCGCTGCAGTTCAGCTCTCTCCGGACGGCAGACGCCGAAGAACGAAGCCGCTTGCGACCGGCGCAGTGCAGCGAAGAGCACACGAGCAGCCAAAGAGCTCCTTCACAATCGCTTTCACTTCTCAGTGCTCTTGCTGCTTGGAAAAGCAGCACACAGCCGTTGCACGCCAGGGCAAAAGCTGGGGCAGTGCCCGTCCTCACTCCTTCGCTGTGCTGTACTCCTTGCAGCTAGAGCGAAGCGAGAAGGACGCGAGGACGAAGAAGGCCTTCTTAAAGTAGCCCCTTGTCAGCAGCCCTGAAAGGGCGCATAACACACGGCGTCTCGCTGCCCTCCGTTCTACATACTCGCGTCTCCCTTTGCCGTCTTGCAAAAGTTGCTACCAGAGCAGAGGCGGCCAGATTGAAGAGGCTGTGCTTAGGTTCACCTTCTCCTTACTGCACGTAAGCCACGTCCAGCTCCTCGCTGCACTCTGGATTTCCCTTCTCCGCGGCACTTAGCGTGGTGCTGTGTGTGTGCAACTCGGCGCCTAGAAGCGACCGCCAATGCTTTCAGAGCGGGCTGCAAGGGAACCAAGGAGCAGCACAAGCAGCAGTGCTTCAGCTTGCTCCTTCCGACTGCTAAGGGCACTTGGGACGGCAAGCGAGAGTCAACCACCTTCCTCTCCTAGTAGCCTCTAACGTGGTGCACACAAGCACGGCACATAGCCGCTTCGTTCACCGCCCTCGCCCACGCCTGGCTCCGCTTTCACTTGTCGGCGGCCAGAAGCCGCCGCAGGGGCGCCACATACCCAGCAGTGTGCGGGCAGCCAAGAGCTCGAGAACGCTGCTTCTGCCCAAGCCCGCCTAGGGCGTGCACCTTTGTTCTCAGAGCTCCGTGTAACAGTCTGCCTTTCTCGCAGTTCGAATGGAAATCGAAAGCTTTTCGCCTACGCCCTTCACAGAGATCCGTTGCTAGGACGAGACTGTCTTGTGGCCGGAGCTCGCCCCCGCCGCGAGGAAGCTGCTCTTAGCACCGCGTTGCAGGGACACGTCTCGCTTCTTGACTTCGTGCTTAGCGCTCTCCGAATTCGCTGCTAGCTCCGCGGTCCGTCTCAGCTGCAAGTAGCTGCGCTCGCAGTACATAGAGCTTCGCAAGGACCGAAGACCCGGAGGGACGTATCGCACACGACAATGTGCCAGGACAGAGACGTGTTCTACATTGTCCCTTCTCGTCATCCAGTTTGTGCCTCTGCTGCTTCTGCTGTTAGGAATCGCTCCTTGAAAGACGAGCGAGAGCGTCTTTCTGGGTGCATTGCACTGAGTGAGTGCTCGCTAGGGACTTTGCACTCGGAGCCAAGGCAACAGGGCGTGCTTGTCCGCAGAACTGAGAGCACGCTGTTGGGCAGAGCTGAAACTGACCGCTGCAGTTCAGCTCTCTCCGGACGGCAGACGCCGAAGAACGAAGCCGCTTGCGAGCGGCGCAGTGCAGCGAAGAGCACACGAGCAGCCAAAGAGCTCCTTCACAATCGCTTTCACTTCTCAGTGCTCTTGCTGCTTGGAAAAGCAGCACACAGCCGTTGCACGCCAGGGCAAAAGCTGGGGCAGTGCCCGTCCTCACTCCTTCGCTGTGCTGTACTCCTTGCAGCTAGAGCGAAGCGAGAAGGACGCGAGGACGAAGAAGGCGTTCTTAAAGTAGCCCCTTGTCAGCAGCCCTGAAAGGGCGCATAACACACGGCGTCTCGCTGCCCTCCGTTCTACATACTCGCGTCTCCCTTTGCCGTCTTGCAAAAGTTGCTACCAGAGCAGAGGCGGCCAGATTGAAGAGGCTGTGCTTAGGTTCACCTTCTCCTTACTGCACGTAAGCCACGTCCAGCTCCTCGCTGCACTCTGGATTTCCCTTCTCCGCGGCACTTAGCGTGGTGCTGTGTGTGTGCAACTCGGCGCCTAGAAGTGACCGCCAATGCTTTCAGAGCGGGCTGCAAGGGAACCAAGGAGCAGCACAAGCAGCAGTGCTTCAGCTTGCTCCTTCCGACTGCTAAGGGCACTTGGGAAGGCAAGCGAGAGTCAACCACCTTCCTCTCCTAGTAGCCTCTAACGTGGTGCACACAAGCACGGCACTTAGCCGCTTCGTTCACCGCCCTCGCCCTCGCCCACGCCTTGCTCCGCTTTCACTTGTCGCCGGCCAGAAGCCGCCGCAGGGGCGCCACATACCCAGCAGTGTGCGGGCAGCCAAGAGCTCGAGAACAGTGCTTCTGCCCAAGCCCGCCTAGGGCGTGCACCTTTGTTCTCAGAGCTCCGTGTAACAGTCTGCCTTTCTCGCAGTTCGAATGGAAATCGAAAGCTTTTCGCCTACGCCCTTCACAGAGATCCGTTGCTAGGACGAGACTGTCTTGTGGCCGGAGCTCGCCCCCGCCGCGAGGAAGCTGCTCTTAGCACCGCGTTGCAGGGACACGTCTCGCTTCTTGACTTCGTGCTTAGCGCTCTCCGAATTCGCTGCTAGCTCCGCGGTCCGTCTCAGCTTCAAGTAGCTGCGCTCGCAGTACATAGAGCTTCGCAAGGACCGAAGACCCGGAGGGACGTATCGCACACGACAATGTGCCAGGACAGAGACGTGTTCTACATTGTCCCTTCTCGTCATCCAGTTTGTGCCTCTGCTGCTTCTGCTGTTAGGAATCGCTCCTTGAAAGACGAGCGAGAGCGTCTTTCTGGGTGCATTGCACTGAGTGAGTGCTCGCTAGGGACTTTGCACTCGGAGCCAAGGCAACAGGGCGTGCTTGTCCGCAGAACTGAGAGCACGCTGTTGGGCAGAGCTGAAACTGACCGCTGCAGTTCAGCTCTCTCCGGACGGCAGACGCCGAAGAACGAAGCCGCTTGCGAGCGGCGCAGTGCAGCGAAGAGCACACGAGCAGCCAAAGAGCTCCTTCACAATCGCTTTCACTTCTCAGTGCTCTTGCTGCTTGGAAAAGCAGCACACAGCCGTTGCACGCCAGGGCAAAAGCTGGGGCAGTGCCCGTCCTCACTCCTTCGCTGTGCTGTACTCCTTGCAGCTAGAGCGAAGCGAGAAGGACGCGAGGACGAAGAAGGCGTTCTTAAAGTAGCCCCCTGTCAGCAGCCCTGAAAGGGCGCATAACACACGGCGTCTCGCTGCCCTCCGTTCTACATACTCGCGTCTCCCTTTGCCGTCTTGCAAAAGTTGCTACCAGAGCAGAGGCGGCCAGATTGAAGAGGCTGTGCTTAGGTTCACCTTCTCCTTACTGCACGTAAGCCACGTCCAGCTCCTCGCTGCACTCTGGATTTCCCTTCTCCGCGGCACTTAGCGTGGTGCTGTGTGTGTGCAACTCGGCGCCTAGAAGTGACCGCCAATGCTTTCAGAGCGGGCTGCAAGGGAACCAAGGAGCAGCACAAGCAGCAGTGCTTCAGCTTGCTCCTTCCGACTGCTAAGGGCACTTGGGAAGGCAAGCGAGAGTCAACCACCTTCCTCTCCTAGTAGCCTCTAACGTGGTGCACACAAGCACGGCACTTAGCCGCTTCGTTCACCGCCCTCGCCCTCGCCCACGCCTTGCTCCGCTTTCACTTGTCGGCGGCCAGAAGCCGCCGCAGGGGCGCCACATACCCAGCAGTGTGCGGGCAGCCAAGAGCTCGAGAACAGTGCTTCTGCCCAAGCCCGCCTAGGGCGTGCACCTTTGTTCTCAGAGCTCCGTGTAACAGTCTGCCTTTCTCGCAGTTCGAATGGAAATCGAAAGCTTTTCGCCTACGCCCTTCACAGAGATCCGTTGCTAGGACGAGACTGTCTTGTGGCCGGAGCTCGCCCCCGCCGCGAGGAAGCTGCTCTTAGCACCGCGTTGCAGGGACACGTCTCGCTTCTTGACTTCGTGCTTAGCGCTCTCCGAATTCGCTGCTAGCTCCGCGGTCCGTCTCAGCTGCAAGTAGCTGCGCTCGCAGTACATAGAGCTTCGCAAGGACCGAAGACCCGGAGGGACGTATCGCACACGACAATGTGCCAGGACAGAGACGTGTTCTACATTGTCCCTTCTCGTCATCCAGTTTGTGCCTCTGCTGCTTCTGCTGTTAGGAATCGCTCCTTGAAAGACGAGCGAGAGCGTCTTTCTGGGTGCATTGCACTGAGTGAGTGCTCGCTAGGGACTTTGCACTCGGAGCCAAGGCAACAGGGCGTGCTTGTCCGCAGAACTGAGAGCACGCTGTTGGGCAGAGCTGAAACTGACCGCTGCAGTTCAGCTCTCTCCGGACGGCAGACGCCGAAGAACGAAGCCGCTTGCGAGCGGCGCAGTGCAGCGAAGAGCACACGAGCAGCCAAAGAGCTCCTTCACAATCGCTTTCACTTCTCAGTGCTCTTGCTGCTTGGAAAAGCAGCACACAGCCGTTGCACGCCAGGGCAAAAGCTGGGGCAGTGCCCGTCCTCACTCCTTCGCTGTGCTGTACTCCTTGCAGCTAGAGCGAAGCGAGAAGGACGCGAGGACGAAGAAGGCCTTCTTAAAGTAGCCCCTTGTCAGCAGCCCTGAAAGGGCGCATAACACACGGCGTCTCGCTGCCCTCCGTTCTACATACTCGCGTCTCCCTTTGCCGTCTTGCAAAAGTTGCTACCAGAGCAGAGGCGGCCAGATTGAAGAGGCTGTGCTTAGGTTCACCTTCTCCTTACTGCACGTAAGCCACGTCCAGCTCCTCGCTGCACTCTGGATTTCCCTTCTCCGCGGCACTTAGCGTGGTGCTGTGTGTGTGCAACTCGGCGCCTAGAAGTGACCGCCAATGCTTTCAGAGCGGGCTGCAAGGGAACCAAGGAGCAGCACAAGCAGCAGTGCTTCAGCTTGCTCCTTCCGACTGCTAAGGGCACTTGGGAAGGCAAGCGAGAGTCAACCACCTTCCTCTCCTAGTAGCCTCTAACGTGGTGCACACAAGCACGGCACATAGCCGCTTCGTTCACCGCCCTCGCCCTCGCCCACGCCTTGCTCCGCTTTCACTTGTCGGCGGCCAGAAGCCGCCGCAGGGGCGCCACATACCCAGCAGTGTGCGGGCAGCCAAGAGCTCGAGAACAGTGCTTCTGCCCAAGCCCGCCTAGGGCGTGCACCTTTGTTCTCAGAGCTCCGTGTAACAGTCTGCCTTTCTCGCAGTTCGAATGGAAATCGAAAGCTTTTCGCCTACGCCCTTCACAGAGATCCGTTGCCAGGACGAGAATGTCTCGTGGCCGGAGCTCGCCCCCACCGCGAGGAAGCTGCTCTTAGCACCGCGTTGCAGGGACACGTCTCGCTTCTTGACTTCGTGCTTAGCGCTCTCCGAATTCGCTGCTAGCTCCGCGGTCCGTCTCAGCTGCAAGTAGCTGCGCTCGCAGTACATAGAGCTTCGCAAGGACCGAAGACCCGGAGGGACGTATCGCACACGACAATGTGCCAGGACAGAGACGTGTTCTACATTGTCCCTTCTCGTCATCCAGTTTGTGCCTCTGCTGCTTCTGCTGTTAGGAATCGCTCCTTGAAAGACGAGCGAGAGCGTCTTTCTGGGTGCATTGCACTGAGTGAGTGCTCGCTAGGGACTTTGCACTCGGAGCCAAGGCAACAGGGCGTGCTTGTCCGCAGAACTGAGAGCACGCTGTTGGGCAGAGCTGAAACTGACCGCTGCAGTTCAGCTCTCTCCGGACGGCAGACGCCGAAGAACGAAGCCGCTTGCGAGCGGCGCAGTGCAGCGAAGAGCACACGAGCAGCCAAAGAGCTCCTTCACAATCGCTTTCACTTCTCAGTGCTCTTGCTGCTTGGAAAAGCAGCACACAGCCGTTGCACGCCAGGGCAAAAGCTGGGGCAGTGCCCGTCCTCACTCCTTCGCTGTGCTGTACTCCTTGCAGCTAGAGCGAAGCGAGAAGGACGCGAGGACGAAGAAGGCGTTCTTAAAGTAGCCCCCTGTCAGCAGCCCTGAAAGGGCGCATAACACACGGCGTCTCGCTGCCCTCCGTTCTACATACTCGCGTCTCCCTTTGCCGTCTTGCAAAAGTTGCTACCAGAGCAGAGGCGGCCAGATTGAAGAGGCTGTGCTTAGGTTCACCTTCTCCTTACTGCACGTAAGCCACGTCCAGCTGCTCGCTGCACTCTGGATTTCCCTTCTCCGCGGCACTTAGCGTGGTGCTGTGTGTGTGCAACTCGGCGCCTAGAAGTGACCGCCAATGCTTTCAGAGCGGGCTGCAAGGGAACCAAGGAGCAGCACAAGCAGCAGTGCTTCAGCTTGCTCCTTCCGACTGCTAAGGGCACTTGGGAAGGCAAGCGAGAGTCAACCACCTTCCTCTCCTAGTAGCCTCTAACGTGGTGCACACAAGCACGGCACTTAGCCGCTTCGTTCACCGCCCTCGCCCTCGCCCACGCCTTGCTCCGCTTTCACTTGTCGGCGGCCAGAAGCCGCCGCAGGGGCGCCACATACCCAGCAGTGTGCGGGCAGCCAAGAGCTCGAGAACAGTGCTTCTGCCCAAGCCCGCCTAGGGCGTGCACCTTTGTTCTCAGAGCTCCGTGTAACAGTCTGCCTTTCTCGCAGTTCGAATGGAAATCGAAAGCTTTTCGCCTACGCCCTTCACAGAGATCCGTTGCTAGGACGAGACTGTCTCGTGGCCGGAGCTCGCCCCCCGCCGCGAGGAAGCTGCTCTTAGCACCGCGTTGCAGGGACACGTCTCGCTTCTTGACTTCGTGCTTAGCGCTCTCCGAATTCGCTGCTAGCTCCGCGGTCCGTCTCAGCTTCAAGTAGCTGCGCTCGCAGTACATAGAGCTTCGCAAGGACCGAAGACCCGGAGGGACGTATCGCACACGACAATGTGCCAGGACAGAGACGTGTTCTACATTGTCCCTTCTCGTCATCCAGTTTGTGCCTCTGCTGCTTCTGCTGTTAGGAATCGCTCCTTGAAAGACGAGCGAGAGCGTCTTTCTGGGTGCATTGCACTGAGTGAGTGCTCGCTAGGGACTTTGCACTCGGAGCCAAGGCAACAGGGCGTGCTTGTCCGCAGAACTGAGAGCACGCTGTTGGGCAGAGCTGAAACTGACCGCTGCAGTTCAGCTCTCTCCGGACGGCAGACGCCGAAGAACGAAGCCGCTTGCGAGCGGCGCAGTGCAGCGAAGAGCACACGAGCAGCCAAAGAGCTCCTTCACAATCGCTTTCACTTCTCAGTGCTCTTGCTGCTTGGAAAAGCAGCACACAGCCGTTGCACGCCAGGGCAAAAGCTGGGGCAGTGCCCGTCCTCACTCCTTCGCTGTGCTGTACTCCTTGCAGCTAGAGCGAAGCGAGAAGGACGCGAGGACGAAGAAGGCCTTCTTAAAGTAGCCCCTTGTCAGCAGCCCTGAAAGGGCGCATAACACACGGCGTCTCGCTGCCCTCCGTTCTACATACTCGGGTCTCCCTTTGCCGTCTTGCAAAAGTTGCTACCAGAGCAGAGGCGGCCAGATTGAAGAGGCTGTGCTTAGGTTCACCTTCTCCTTACTGCACGTAAGCCACGTCCAGCTCCTCGCTGCACTCTGGATTTCCCTTCTCCGCGGCACTTAGCGTGGTGCTGTGTGTGTGCAACTCGGCGCCTAGAAGCGACCGCCAATGCTTTCAGAGCGGGCTGCAAGGGAACCAAGGAGCAGCACAAGCAGCAGTGCTTCAGCTTGCTCCTTCCGACTGCTAAGGGCACTTGGGAAGGCAAGCGAGAGTCAACCACCTTCCTCTCCTAGTAGCCTCTAACGTGGTGCACACAAGCACGGCACATAGCCGCTTCGTTCACCGCCCTCGCCCACGCCTGGCTCCGCTTTCACTTGTCGGCGGCCAGAAGCCGCCGCAGGGGCGCCACATACCCAGCAGTGTGCGGGCAGCCAAGAGCTCGAGAACGCTGCTTCTGCCCAAGCCCGCCTAGGGCGTGCACCTTTGTTCTCAGAGCTCCGTGTAACAGTCTGCCTTTCTCGCAGTTCGAATGGAAATCGAAAGCTTTTCGCCTACGCCCTTCACAGAGATCCGTTGCTAGGACGAGACTGTCTTGTGGCCGGAGCTCGCCCCCGCCGCGAGGAAGCTGCTCTTAGCACCGCGTTGCAGGGACACGTCTCGCTTCTTGACTTCGTGCTTAGCGCTCTCCGAATTCGCTGCTAGCTCCGCGGTCCGTCTCAGCTTCAAGTAGCTGCGCTCGCAGTACATAGAGCTTCGCAAGGACCGAAGACCCGGAGGGACGTATCGCACACGACAATGTGCCAGGACAGAGACGTGTTCTACATTGTCCCTTCTCGTCATCCAGTTTGTGCCTCTGCTGCTTCTGCTGTTAGGAATCGCTCCTTGAAAGACGAGCGAGAGCGTCTTTCTGGGTGCATTGCACTGAGTGAGTGCTCGCTAGGGACTTTGCACTCGGAGCCAAGGCAACAGGGCGTGCTTGTCCGCAGAACTGAGAGCACGCTGTTGGGCAGAGCTGAAACTGACCGCTGCAGTTCAGCTCTCTCCGGACGGCAGACGCCGAAGAACGAAGCCGCTTGCGAGCGGCGCAGTGCAGCGAAGAGCACACGAGCAGCCAAAGAGCTCCTTCACAATCGCTTTCACTTCTCAGTGCTCTTGCTGCTTGGAAAAGCAGCACACAGCCGTTGCACGCCAGGGCAAAAGCTGGGGCAGTGCCCGTCCTCACTCCTTCGCTGTGCTGTACTCCTTGCAGCTAGAGCGAAGCGAGAAGGACGCGAGGACGAAGAAGGCGTTCTTAAAGTAGCCCCTTGTCAGCAGCCCTGAAAGGGCGCATAACACACGGCGTCTCGCTGCCCTCCGTTCTACATACTCGGGTCTCCCTTTGCCGTCTTGCAAAAGTTGCTACCAGAGCAGAGGCGGCCAGATTGAAGAGGCTGTGCTTAGGTTCACCTTCTCCTTACTGCACGTAAGCCACGTCCAGCTCCTCGCTGCACTCTGGATTTCCCTTCTCCGCGGCACTTAGCGTGGTGCTGTGTGTGTGCAACTCGGCGCCTAGAAGCGACCGCCAATGCTTTCAGAGCGGGCTGCAAGGGAACCAAGGAGCAGCACAAGCAGCAGTGCTTCAGCTTGCTCCTTCCGACTGCTAAGGGCACTTGGGAAGGCAAGCGAGAGTCAACCACCTTCCTCTCCTAGTAGCCTCTAACGTGGTGCACACAAGCACGGCACATAGCCGCTTCGTTCACCGCCCTCGCCCACGCCTGGCTCCGCTTTCACTTGTCGGCGGCCAGAAGCCGCCGCAGGGGCGCCACATACCCAGCAGTGTGCGGGCAGCCAAGAGCTCGAGAACGCTGCTTCTGCCCAAGCCCGCCTAGGGCGTGCACCTTTGTTCTCAGAGCTCCGTGTAACAGTCTGCCTTTCTCGCAGTTCGAATGGAAATCGAAAGCTTTTCGCCTACGCCCTTCACAGAGATCCGTTGCTAGGACGAGACTGTCTTGTGGCCGGAGCTCGCCCCCGCCGCGAGGAAGCTGCTCTTAGCACCGCGTTGCAGGGACACGTCTCGCTTCTTGACTTCGTGCTTAGCGCTCTCCGAATTCGCTGCTAGCTCCGCGGTCCGTCTCAGCTTCAAGTAGCTGCGCTCGCAGTACATAGAGCTTCGCAAGGACCGAAGACCCGGAGGGACGTATCGCACACGACGATGTGCCAGGACAGAGACGTGTTCTACATTGTCCCTTCTCGTCATCCTGTTTGTGCCTCTGCTGCTTCTGCTGTTAGGAATCGCTCCTTGAAAGACGAGCGAGAGCGTCTTTCTGGGTGCATTGCACTGAGTGAGTGCTCGCTAGGGACTTTGCACTCGGAGCCAAGGCAACAGGGCGTGCTTGTCCGCAGAACTGAGAGCACGCTGTTGGGCAGAGCTGAAACTGACCGCTGCAGTTCAGCTCTCTCCGGACGGCAGACGCCGAAGAACGAAGCCGCTTGCGAGCGGCGCAGTGCAGCGAAGAGCACACGAGCAGCCAAAGAGCTCCTTCACAATCGCTTTCACTTCTCAGTGCTCTTGCTGCTTGGAAAAGCAGCACACAGCCGTTGCACGCCAGGGCAAAAGCTGGGGCAGTGCCCGTCCTCACTCCTTCGCTGTGCTGTACTCCTTGCAGCTAAAGCGAAGCGAGAAGGACGCCAGGAAGTAGAAGGCCTTCTTAAAGTAGCCCCTTGTCAGCAGCCCTGAAAGGGCGCATAACACACGGCGTCTCGCTGCCCTCCGTTCTACATACTCGCGTCTCCCTTTGCCGACTTGCCAAAGTTGCTACCAGAGCAGAGGCGGCCAGATTGAAGAGGCAGTGTCTAAGTTCACCTTTTCCTTACTGCACGTAAGCCACGTCCAGCTCCTCGCTGCACTCTGGATTTCCCTTCTCCGCGGCACTTAGCGTGGTGCTGTGTGTGTGCAACTCGGCGCCTAGAAGTGACCGCCAATGCTTTCAGAGCGGGCTGCAAGGGAACCAAGGAGCAGCACAAGCAGCAGTGCTTCAGCTTGCTCCTTCCGACTGCTAAGGGCACTTGGGAAGGCAAGCGAGAGTCAACCACCTTCCTCTCCTAATAGCCTCTAACGTGGTGCACACAAGCACGGCACTTAGCCGCTTCGTTCACCGCCCTCGCCCACGCCTGGCTCCGCTTTCACTTGCCGGCGGCCAGAAGCCGCCGCAGGGGCGCCACATACCCAGCAGTGTGCCGGCAGCCAAGCGCTCGAGAACGCTGCTTCTGCCCAAGCCCGCCTAGGGCGTGCACCTTTGTTCTCAGAGCTCCGTGTAACAGTCTGCCTTTCTCGCAGTTCGAATGGAAATCGAAAGCTTTTCGCCTACGCCCTTCACAGAGATCCGTTCCTAGGACGAGACTGTCTTGTGGCCGGAGCTCGCCCCCGCCGCGAGGAAGCTGCTCTTAGCACCGCGTTGCAGGGACACGTCTCGCTTCTTGACTTCGTGCTTAGCGCTCTCCGAATTCGCTGCTAGCTCCGCGGTCCGTCTCAGCTTCAAGTAGCTGCGCTCGCAGTACATAGAGCTTCGCAAGGACCGAAGACCCGGAGGGACGTATCGCACACGACAATGTGCCAGGACAGAGACGTGTTCTACATTGTCCGTTCTCGTCATCCAGTTTGTGCCTCTGCTGCTTCTGCTGTTAGGAATCGCTCCTGGAAAGACGAGCGAGAGCGTCTTTCTGGGTGCATTGCACTGAGTGAGTGCTCGCTAGGGACTTTGCACTCGGAGCCAAGGCAACAGGGCGTGCTTGTCCGCAGAACTGAGAGCACGCTGTTGGGCAGAGCTGAAACTGACCGCTGCAGTTCAGCTCTCTCCGGACGGCAGACGCCGAAGAACGAAGCCGCTTGCGAGCAGCGCAGTGCAGCGAAGAGCACACGAGCAGCCAAAGAGCTCCTTCACAATCGCTTTCACTTCTCAGTGCTCTTGCTGCTTGGAAAAGCAGCACACAGCCGTTGCACGCCAGGGCAAAAGCTGGGGCAGTGCCCGTCCTCACTCCTTCGCTGTGCTGTACTCCTTGCAGCTAGAGCGAAGCGAGAAGGACGCCAGGAAGTAGAAGGCCTTCTTAAAGTAGCCCCTTGTCAGCAGCCCTGAAAGGGCGCATAACACACGGCGTCTCGCTGCCCTCCGTTCTACATACTCGGGTCTCCCTTTGCCGTCTTGCAAAAGTTGCTACCAGAGCAGAGGCGGCCAGATTGAAGAGGCTGTGCTTAGGTTCACCTTCTCCTTACTGCACGTAAGCCACGTCCAGCTCCTCGCTGCACTCTGGATTTCCCTTCTCCGCGGCACTTAGCGTGGTGCTGTGTGTGTGCAACTCGGCGCCTAGAAGCGACCGCCAATGCTTTCAGAGCGGGCTGCAAGGGAACCAAGGAGCAGCACAAGCAGCAGTGCTTCAGCTTGCTCCTTCCGACTGCTAAGGGCACTTGGGAAGGCAAGCGAGAGTCAACCACCTTCCTCTCCTAGTAGCCTCTAACGTGGTGCACACAAGCACGGCACATAGCCGCTTCGTTCACCGCCCTCGCCCACGCCTGGCTCCGCTTTCACTTGTCGGCGGCCAGAAGCCGCCGCAGGGGCGCCACATACCCAGCAGTGTGCGGGCAGCCAAGAGCTCGAGAACGCTGCTTCTGCCCAAGCCCGCCTAGGGCGTGCACCTTTGTTCTCAGAGCTCCGTGTAACAGTCTGCCTTTCTCGCAGTTCGAATGGAAATCGAAAGCTTTTCGCCTACGCCCTTCACAGAGATCCGTTGCTAGGACGAGAATGTCTCGTGACCGGAGCTCGCCCCCGCCGCGAGGAAGCTGCTCTTAGCACCGCGTTGCAGGGACACGTCTCGCTTCTTGACTTCGTGCTTAGCGCTCTCCGAATTCGCCGCTAGCTCCGCGGTCCTTCTCAGCTTCAAGTAGCAGCGCTCGCAGTACATAGAGCTTCGCAAGGACCGAAGACCCGGAGGGACGTATCGCACACGACAATGTGCCAGGACAGAGACGTGTTCTACATTGTCCCTTCTCGTCATCCAGTTTGTGCCTCTGCTGCTTCTGCTGTTAGGAATCGCTCCTTGAAAGACGAGCGAGAGCGTCTTTCTGGGTGCATTGCACTGAGTGAGTGCTCGCTAGGGACTTTGCACTCGGAGCCAAGGCAACAGGGCGTGCTTGTCCGCAGAACTGAGAGCGCGCTGTTGGGCAGAGCTGAAACTGACCGCTGCAGTTCAGCTCTCTCCGGACGGCAGACGCCGAAGAACGAAGCCGCTTGCGAGCGGCGCAGTGCAGCGAAGAGCACACGAGCAGCCAAAGAGCTCCTTCACAATCGCTTTCACTTCTCAGTGCTCTTGCTGCTTGGAAAAGCAGCACACAGCCGTTGCACGCCAGGGCAAAAGCTGGGGCAGTGCCCGTCCTCACTCCTTCGCTGTGCTGTACTCCTTGCAGCTAGAGCGAAGCGAGAAGGACGCGAGGACGAAGAAGGCCTTCTTAAAGTAGCCCCTTGTCAGCAGCCCTGAAAGGGCGCATAACACACGGCGTCTCGCTGCCCTCCGTTCTACATACTCGGGTCTCCCTTTGCCGTCTTGCAAAAGTTGCTACCAGAGCAGAGGCGGCCAGATTGAAGAGGCTGTGCTTAGGTTCACCTTCTCCTTACTGCACGTAAGCCACGTCCAGCTCCTCGCTGCACTCTGGATTTCCCTTCTCCGCGGCACTTAGCGTGGTGCTGTGTGTGTGCAACTCGGCGCCTAGAAGCGACTGCCAATGCTTTCAGAGCGGGCTGCAAGGGAACCAAGGAGCAGCACAAGCAGCAGTGCTTCAGCTTGCTCCTTCCGACTGCTAAGGGCACTTGGGAAGGCAAGCGAGAGTCAACCACCTTCCTCTCCTAGTAGCCTCTAACGTGGTGCACACAAGCACGGCACATAGCCGCTTCGTTCACCGCCCTCGCCCACGCCTGGCTCCGCTTTCACTTGTCGGCGGCCAGAAGCCGCCGCAGGGGCGCCACATACCCAGCAGTGTGCGGGCAGCCAAGAGCTCGAGAACGCTGCTTCTGCCCAAGCCCGCCTAGGGCGTGCACCTTTGTTCTCAGAGCTCCGTGTAACAGTCTGCCTTTCTCGCAGTTCGAATGGAAATCGAAAGCTTTTCGCCTACGCCCTTCACAGAGATCCGTTGCCAGGACGAGAATGTCTCGTGGCCGGAGCTCGCCCCCGCCGCGAGGAAGCTGCTCTTAGCACCGCGTTGCAGGGACACGTCTCGCTTCTTGACTTCGTGCTTAGCGCTCTCCGAATTCGCTGCTAGCTCCGCGGTCCGTCTCAGCTGCAAGTAGCTGCGCTCGCAGTACATAGAGCTTCGCAAGGACCGAAGACCCGGAGGGACGTATCGCACACGACAATGTGCCAGGACAGAGACGTGTTCTACATTGTCCCTTCTCGTCATCCAGTTTGTGCCTCTGCTGCTTCTGCTGTTAGGAATCGCTCCTTGAAAGACGAGCGAGAGCGTCTTTCTGGGTGCATTGCACTGAGTGAGTGCTCGCTAGGGACTTTGCACTCGGAGCCAAGGCAACAGGGAGTGCTTGTCCGCAGAACTGAGAGCGCGCTGTTGGGCAGAGCTGAAACTGACCGCTGCAGTTCAGCTCTCTCCGGACGGCAGACGCCGAAGAACGAAGCCGCTTGCGAGCGGCGCAGTGCAGCGAAGAGCACACGAGCAGCCAAAGAGCTCCTTCACAATCGCTTTCACTTCTCAGTGCTCTTGCTGCTTGGAAAAGCAGCACACAGCCGTTGCACGCCAGGGCAAAAGCTGGGGCAGTGCCCGTCCTCACTCCTTCGCTGTGCTGTACTCCTTGCAGCTAAAGCGAAGCGAGAAGGACGCGAGGAAGTAGAAGGCCTTCTTAAAGTAGCCCCTTGTCAGCAGCCCTGAAAGGGCGCATAACACACGGCGTCTCGCTGCCCTCCGTTCTACATACTCGCGTCTCCCTTTGCCGACTTGCCAAAGTTGCTACCAGAGCAGAGGCGGCCAGATTGAAGAGGCTGTGCTTAGGTTCACCTTCTCCTTACTGCACGTAAGCCACGTCAAGCTCCTCGCTGCACTCTGGATTTCCCTTCTCCGCGGCACTTAGCGTGGTGCTGTGTGTGTGCAACTCGGCGCCTAGAAGTGACCGCCAATGCTTTCAGAGCGGGCTGCAAGGGAACCAAGGAGCAGCACAAGCAGCAGTGCTTCAGCTTGCTCCTTCCGACTGCTAAGGGCACTTGGGAAGGCAAGCGAGAGTCAACCACCTTCCTCTCCTAGTAGCCTCTAACGTGGTGCACACAAGCACGGCACTTAGCCGCTTCGTTCACCGCCCTCGCCCACGCCTGGCTCCGCTTTCACTTGCCGGCGGCCAGAAGCCGCCGCAGGGGCGCCACATACCCAGCAGTGTGCCGGCAGCCAAGCGCTCGAGAACGCTGCTTCTGCCCAAGCCCGCCTAGGGCGTGCACCTTTGTTCTCAGAGCTCCGTGTAAAAGTCTGCCTTTCTCGCAGTTCGAATGGAAATCGAAAGCTTTTCGCCTACGCCCTTCACAGAGATCCGTTGCTAGGACGAGACTGTCTGGTGGCCGGAGCTCGCCCCCGCCGCGAGGAAGCTGCTCTTAGCACCGCGTTGCAGGGACACGTCTCGCTTCTTGACTTCGTGCTTAGCGCTCTCCGAATTCGCCGCTAGCTCCGCGGTCCTTCTCAGCTGCAAGTAGCAGCGCTCGCAGTACATAGAGCTTCGCAAGGACCGAAGACCCGGAGGGACGTATCGCACACGACAATGTGCCAGGACAGAGACGTGTTCTACATTGTCCCTTCTCGTCATCCAGTTTGTGCCTCTGCTGCTTCTGCTGTTAGGAATCGCTCCTTGAAAGACGAGCGAGAGCGTCTTTCTGGGTGCATTGCACTGAGTGAGTGCTCGCTAGGGACTTTGCACTCGGAGCCAAGGCAACAGGGAGTGCTTGTCCGCAGAACTGAGAGCGCGCTGTTGGGCAGAGCTGAAACTGACCGCTGCAGTTCAGCTCTCTCCGGACGGCAGACGCCGAAGAACGAAGCCGCTTGCGAGCGGCGCAGTGCAGCGAAGAGCACACGAGCAGCCAAAGAGCTCCTTCACAATCGCTTTCACTTCTCAGTGCTCTTGCTGCTTGGAAAAGCAGCACACAGCCGTTGCACGCCAGGGCAAAAGCTGGGGCAGTGCCCGTCTTCACTCCTTCGCTGTGCTGTACTCCTTGCAGCTAGAGCGAAGCGAGAAGGACGCGAGGACGAAGAAGGCGTTCTTAAAGTAGCCCCTTGTCAGCAGCCTTGAAAGGGCGCATAACACACGGCGTCTCGCTGCCCTCCGTTCTACATACTCGCGGCTCCCTTTACCGACTTGCAAAAGTTGCAACCAGTGCAGAGGCGGCCAGATTGAAGAGGCAGTGCCTAAGTTCACCTTCTCCTTACTGCACGTAAGCCACGTCCAGCTCCTCGCTGCACTCTGGATTTCCCTTCTCCGCGGCACTTAGCGTGGTGCTGTGTGTGTGCAACTCGGCGCCTAGAAGTGACCGCCAATGCTTTCAGAGCGGGCTGCAAGGGAACCAAGGAGCAGCACAAGCAGCAGTGCTTCAGCTTGCTCCTTCCGACTGCTAAGGGCACTTGGGAAGGCAAGCGAGAGTCAACCACCTTCCTCTCCTAGTAGCCTCTAACGTGGTGCACACAAGCACGGCACATAGCCGCTTCGTTCACCGCCCTCGCCCACGCCTGGCTCCGCTTTCACTTGTCGGCGGCCAGAAGCCGCCGCAGGGGCGCCACATACCCAGCAGTGTGCGGGCAGCCAAGAGCTCGAGAACGCTGCTTCTGCCCAAGCCCGCCTAGGGCGTGCACCTTTGTTCTCAGAGCTCCGTGTAACTGTCTGCCTTTCTCGCAGTTCGAATGGAAATCGAAAGCTTTTCGCCTACGCCCTTCACAGAGATCCGTTGCCAGGACGAGAATGTCTCGTGGCCGGAGCTCGCCCCCGCCGCGAGGAAGCTGCTCTTAGCACCGCGTTGCAGGGACACGTCTCGCTTCTTGACTTCGCGCTTAGCGCTCTCCGAATTCGCTGCTAGCTCCGCGGTCCTTCTCAGCTTCAAGTAGCTGCGCTCGCAGTACATAGAGCTTCGCAAGGACCGAAGACCCGGAGGGACGTATCGCACACGACAATGTGCCAGGACAGAGACGTGTTCTACATTGTCCCTTCTCGTCATCCAGTTTGTGCCTCTGCTGCTTCTGCTGTTAGGAATCGCTCCTTGAAAGACGAGCGAGAGCGTCTTTCTGGGTGCATTGCACTGAGTGAGTGCTCGCTAGGGACTTTGCACTCGGAGCCAAGGCAACAGGGCGTGCTTGTCCGCAGAACTGAGAGCACGCTGTTGGGCAGAGCTGAAACTGACCGCTGCAGTTCAGCTCTCTCCGGACGGCAGACGCCGAAGAACGAAGCCGCTTGCGAGTGGCGCAGTGCAGCGAAGAGCACACGAGCAGCCAAAGAGCTCCTTCACAATCGCTTTCACTTCTCAGTGCTCTTGCTGCTTGGAAAAGCAGCACACAGCCGTTGCACGCCAGGGCAAAAGCTGGGGCAGTGCCCGTCCTCACTCCTTCGCTGTGCTGTACTCCTTGCAGCTAAAGCGAAGCGAGAAGGACGCGAGGAAGTAGAAGGCCTTCTTAAAGTAGCCCCTTGTCAGCAGCCCTGAAAGGGCGCATAACACACGGCGTCTCGCTGCCCTCCGTTCTACATACTCGCGTCTCCCTTTGCCGACTTGCCAAAGTTGCTACCAGAGCAGAGGCGGCCCGATTGAAGAGGCTGTGCTTAGGTTCACCTTCTCCTTACTGCACGTAAGCCACGTCCAGCTCCTCGCTGCACTCTGGATTTCCCTTCTCCGCGGCACTTAGCGTGGTGCTGTGTGTGTGCAACTCGGCGCCTAGAAGCGACTGCCAATGCTTTCAGAGCGGGCTGCAAGGGAACCAAGGAGCAGCACAAGCAGCAGTGCTTCAGCTTGCTCCTTCCGACTGCTAAGGGCACTTGGGAAGGCAAGCGAGAGTCAATTACCTTCCTCTCCTAATAGCCTCTAACGTGGTGCACACAAGCACGGCACATAGCCGCTTCGTTCACCGCCCTCGCCCACGCCTACGCCTGGCTCCGCTTTCACTTGCCGGCGGCCAGAAGCCGCTGCAGGGGCGCCACATACCCAGCAGTGTGCGGGCAGCCAAGAGCTCGAGAACGCTGCTTCTGCCCAAGCCAGCCTAGGGCGTGCACCTTTGTTCTCAGAGCTCCGTGTAACAGTCTGCCTCTCTCGCAGTTCGAATGGAAAACGAAAGCTTTTCGCCTACGCCCTTCACAGAGATCCGTTGCTAGGACGAGACTGTCTGGTGGCCGGAGCTCGCCCCCGCCGCGAGGAAGCTGCTCTTAGCACCGCGTTGCAGGGACACGTCTCGCTTCTTGACTTCGTGCTTAGCGCTCTCCGAATTCGCCGCTAGCTCCGCGGTCCTTCTCAGCTGCAAGTAGCAGCGCTCGCAGTACATAGAGCTTCGCAAGGACCGAAGACCCGGAGGGACGTATCGCACACGACAATGTGCCAGGACAGAGACGTGTTCTACATTGTCCCTTCTCGTCATCCAGTTTGTGCCTCTGCTGCTTCTGCTGTTAGGAATCGCTCCTTGAAAGACGAGCGAGAGCGTCTTTCTGGGTGCATTGCACTGAGTGAGTGCTCGCTAGGGACTTTGCACTCGGAGCCAAGGCAACAGGGCGTGCTTGTCCGCAGAACTGAGAGCACGCTGTTGGGCAGAGCTGAAACTGACCGCTGCAGTTCAGCTCTCTCCGGACGGCAGACGCCGAAGAACGAAGCCGCTTGCGAGCGGCGCAGTGCAGCGAAGAGCACACGAGCAGCCAAAGAGCTCCTTCACAATCGCTTTCACTTCTCAGTGCTCTTGCTGCTTGGAAAAGCAGCACACAGCCGTTGCACGCCAGGGCAAAAGCTGGGGCAGTGCCCGTCCTCACTCCTTCGCTGTGCTGTACTCCTTGCAGCTAAAGCGAAGCGAGAAGGACGCGAGGAAGTAGAAGGCCTTCTTAAAGTAGCCCCTTGTCAGCAGCCCTGAAAGGGCGCATAACACACGGCGTCTCGCTGCCCTCCGTTCTACATACTCGCGTCTCCCTTTGCCGACTTGCCAAAGTTGCTACCAGAGCAGAGGCGGCCAGATTGAAGAGGCTGTGCTTAGGTTCACCTTCTCCTTACTGCACGTAAGCCACGTCAAGCTCCTCGCTGCACTCTGGATTTCCCTTCTCCGCGGCACTTAGCGTGGTGCTGTGTGTGTGCAACTCGGCGCCTAGAAGTGACCGCCAATGCTTTCAGAGCGGGCTGCAAGGGAACCAAGGAGCAGCACAAGCAGCAGTGCTTCAGCTTGCTCCTTCCGACTGCTAAGGGCACTTGGGAAGGCAAGCGAGAGTCAACCACCTTCCTCTCCTAGTAGCCTCTAACGTGGTGCACACAAGCACGGCACTTAGCCGCTTCGTTCACCGCCCTCGCCCACGCCTGGCTCCGCTTTCACTTGCCGGCGGCCAGAAGCCGCCGCAGGGGCGCCACATACCCAGCAGTGTGCCGGCAGCCAAGCGCTCGAGAACGCTGCTTCTGCCCAAGCCCGCCTAGGGCGTGCACCTTTGTTCTCAGAGCTCCGTGTAACTGTCTGCCTTTCTCGCAGTTCGAATGGAAATCGAAAGCTTTTCGCCTACGCCCTTCACAGAGATCCGTTGCTAGGACGAGACTGTCTGGTGGCCGGAGCTCGCCCCCGCCGCGAGGAAGCTGCTCTTAGCACCGCGTTGCAGGGACACGTCTCGCTTCTTGACTTCGTGCTTAGCGCTCTCCGAATTCGCCGCTAGCTCCGCGGTCCTTCTCAGCTGCAAGTAGCAGCGCTCGCAGTACATAGAGCTTCGCAAGGACCGAAGACCCGGAGGGACGTATCGCACACGACAATGTGCCAGGACAGAGACGTGTTCTACATTGTCCCTTCTCGTCATCCAGTTTGTGCCTCTGCTGCTTCTGCTGTTAGGAATCGCTCCTTGAAAGACGAGCGAGAGCGTCTTTCTGGGTGCATTGCACTGAGTGAGTGCTCGCTAGGGACTTTGCACTCGGAGCCAAGGCAACAGGGAGTGCTTGTCCGCAGAACTGAGAGCGCGCTGTTGGGCAGAGCTGAAACTGACCGCTGCAGTTCAGCTCTCTCCGGACGGCAGACGCCGAAGAACGAAGCCGCTTGCGAGCGGCGCAGTGCAGCGAAGAGCACACGAGCAGCCAAAGAGCTCCTTCACAATCGCTTTCACTTCTCAGTGCTCTTGCTGCTTGGAAAAGCAGCACACAGCCGTTGCACGCCAGGGCAAAAGCTGGGGCAGTGCCCGTCTTCACTCCTTCGCTGTGCTGTACTCCTTGCAGCTAGAGCGAAGCGAGAAGGACGCGAGGACGAAGAAGGCGTTCTTAAAGTAGCCCCTTGTCAGCAGCCTTGAAAGGGCGCATAACACACGGCGTCTCGCTGCCCTCCGTTCTACATACTCGCGGCTCCCTTTACCGACTTGCAAAAGTTGCAACCAGTGCAGAGGCGGCCAGATTGAAGAGGCAGTGCCTAAGTTCACCTTCTCCTTACTGCACGTAAGCCACGTCCAGCTCCTCGCTGCACTCTGGATTTCCCTTCTCCGCGGCACTTAGCGTGGTGCTGTGTGTGTGCAACTCGGCGCCTAGAAGTGACCGCCAATGCTTTCAGAGCGGGCTGCAAGGGAACCAAGGAGCAGCACAAGCAGCAGTGCTTCAGCTTGCTCCTTCCGACTGCTAAGGGCACTTGGGAAGGCAAGCGAGAGTCAACCACCTTCCTCTCCTAGTAGCCTCTAACGTGGTGCACACAAGCACGGCACATAGCCGCTTCGTTCACCGCCCTCGCCCACGCCTGGCTCCGCTTTCACTTGTCGGCGGCCAGAAGCCGCCGCAGGGGCGCCACATACCCAGCAGTGTGCGGGCAGCCAAGAGCTCGAGAACGCTGCTTCTGCCCAAGCCCGCCTAGGGCGTGCACCTTTGTTCTCAGAGCTCCGTGTAACTGTCTGCCTTTCTCGCAGTTCGAATGGAAATCGAAAGCTTTTCGCCTACGCCCTTCACAGAGATCCGTTGCCAGGACGAGAATGTCTCGTGGCCGGAGCTCGCCCCCGCCGCGAGGAAGCTGCTCTTAGCACCGCGTTGCAGGGACACGTCTCGCTTCTTGACTTCGCGCTTAGCGCTCTCCGAATTCGCTGCTAGCTCCGCGGTCCTTCTCAGCTTCAAGTAGCTGCGCTCGCAGTACATAGAGCTTCGCAAGGACCGAAGACCCGGAGGGACGTATCGCACACGACAATGTGCCAGGACAGAGACGTGTTCTACATTGTCCCTTCTCGTCATCCAGTTTGTGCCTCTGCTGCTTCTGCTGTTAGGAATCGCTCCTTGAAAGACGAGCGAGAGCGTCTTTCTGGGTGCATTGCACTGAGTGAGTGCTCGCTAGGGACTTTGCACTCGGAGCCAAGGCAACAGGGCGTGCTTGTCCGCAGAACTGAGAGCACGCTGTTGGGCAGAGCTGAAACTGACCGCTGCAGTTCAGCTCTCTCCGGACGGCAGACGCCGAAGAACGAAGCCGCTTGCGAGTGGCGCAGTGCAGCGAAGAGCACACGAGCAGCCAAAGAGCTCCTTCACAATCGCTTTCACTTCTCAGTGCTCTTGCTGCTTGGAAAAGCAGCACACAGCCGTTGCACGCCAGGGCAAAAGCTGGGGCAGTGCCCGTCCTCACTCCTTCGCTGTGCTGTACTCCTTGCAGCTAAAGCGAAGCGAGAAGGACGCGAGGAAGTAGAAGGCCTTCTTAAAGTAGCCCCTTGTCAGCAGCCCTGAAAGGGCGCATAACACACGGCGTCTCGCTGCCCTCCGTTCTACATACTCGCGTCTCCCTTTGCCGACTTGCCAAAGTTGCTACCAGAGCAGAGGCGGCCCGATTGAAGAGGCTGTGCTTAGGTTCACCTTCTCCTTACTGCACGTAAGCCACGTCCAGCTCCTCGCTGCACTCTGGATTTCCCTTCTCCGCGGCACTTAGCGTGGTGCTGTGTGTGTGCAACTCGGCGCCTAGAAGCGACTGCCAATGCTTTCAGAGCGGGCTGCAAGGGAACCAAGGAGCAGCACAAGCAGCAGTGCTTCAGCTTGCTCCTTCCGACTGCTAAGGGCACTTGGGAAGGCAAGCGAGAGTCAATTACCTTCCTCTCCTAATAGCCTCTAACGTGGTGCACACAAGCACGGCACATAGCCGCTTCGTTCACCGCCCTCGCCCACGCCTACGCCTGGCTCCGCTTTCACTTGCCGGCGGCCAGAAGCCGCTGCAGGGGCGCCACATACCCAGCAGTGTGCGGGCAGCCAAGAGCTCGAGAACGCTGCTTCTGCCCAAGCCAGCCTAGGGCGTGCACCTTTGTTCTCAGAGCTCCGTGTAACAGTCTGCCTCTCTCGCAGTTCGAATGGAAAACGAAAGCTTTTCGCCTACGCCCTTCACAGAGATCCGTTGCTAGGACGAGACTGTCTGGTGGCCGGAGCTCGCCCCCGCCGCGAGGAAGCTGCTCTTAGCACCGCGTTGCAGGGACACGTCTCGCTTCTTGACTTCGTGCTTAGCGCTCTCCGAATTCGCCGCTAGCTCCGCGGTCCTTCTCAGCTGCAAGTAGCAGCGCTCGCAGTACATAGAGCTTCGCAAGGACCGAAGACCCGGAGGGACGTATCGCACACGACAATGTGCCAGGACAGAGACGTGTTCTACATTGTCCCTTCTCGTCATCCAGTTTGTGCCTCTGCTGCTTCTGCTGTTAGGAATCGCTCCTTGAAAGACGAGCGAGAGCGTCTTTCTGGGTGCATTGCACTGAGTGAGTGCTCGCTAGGGACTTTGCACTCGGAGCCAAGGCAACAGGGCGTGCTTGTCCGCAGAACTGAGAGCACGCTGTTGGGCAGAGCTGA
This sequence comes from Sturnus vulgaris, assembly GCF_052056855.1. Classification (NCBI taxonomy): domain Eukaryota; kingdom Metazoa; phylum Chordata; class Aves; order Passeriformes; family Sturnidae; genus Sturnus; species Sturnus vulgaris. The sequence continues at coordinate 660,080 of NW_028276062.1, forward strand.
AACTGACCGCTGCAGTTCAGCTCTCTCCGGACGGCAGACGCCGAAGAACGAAGCCGCTTGCGAGCGGCGCAGTGCAGCGAAGAGCACACGAGCAGCCAAAGAGCTCCTTCACAATCGCTTTCACTTCTCAGTGCTCTTGCTGCTTGGAAAAGCAGCACACAGCCGTTGCACGCCAGGGCAAAAGCTGGGGCAGTGCCCGTCCTCACTCCTTCGCTGTGCTGTACTCCTTGCAGCTAGAGCGAAGCGAGAAGGACGCGAGGACGAAGAAGGCGTTCTTAAAGTAGCCCCTTGTCAGCAGCCCTGAAAGGGCGCATAACACACGGCGTCTCGCTGCCCTCCGTTCTACATACTCGCGTCTCCCTTTGCCGTCTTGCAAAAGTTGCTACCAGAGCAGAGGCGGCCAGATTGAAGAGGCTGTGCTTAGGTTCACCTTCTCCTTACTGCACGTAAGCCACGTCCAGCTCCTCGCTGCACTCTGGATTTCCCTTCTCCGCGGCACTTAGCGTGGTGCTGTGTGTGTGCAACTCGGCGCCTAGAAGTGACCGCCAATGCTTTCAGAGCGGGCTGCAAGGGAACCAAGGAGCAGCACAAGCAGCAGTGCTTCAGCTTGCTCCTTCCGACTGCTAAGGGCACTTGGGAAGGCAAGCGAGAGTCAACCACCTTCCTCTCCTAGTAGCCTCTAACGTGGTGCACACAAGCACGGCACATAGCCGCTTCGTTCACCGCCCTCGCCCTCGCCCACGCCTTGCTCCGCTTTCACTTGTCGGCGGCCAGAAGCCGCCGCAGGGGCGCCACATACCCAGCAGTGTGCGGGCAGCCAAGAGCTCGAGAACAGTGCTTCTGCCCAAGCCCGCCTAGGGCGTGCACCTTTGTTCTCAGAGCTCCGTGTAACAGTCTGCCTTTCTCGCAGTTCGAATGGAAATCGAAAGCTTTTCGCCTACGCCCTTCACAGAGATCCGTTGCCAGGACGAGAATGTCTCGTGGCCGGAGCTCGCCCCCGCCGCGAGGAAGCTGCTCTTAGCACCGCGTTGCAGGGACACGTCTCGCTTCTTGACTTCGTGCTTAGCGCTCTCCAAATTCGCCGCTAGCTCCGCGGTCCTTCTCAGCTTCAAGTAGCAGCGCTCGCAGTACATAGAGCTTCGCAAGGACCGAAGACCCGGAGGGACGTATCGCACACGACAATGTGCCAGGACAGAGACGTGTTCTACATTGTCCCTTCTCGTCATCCAGTTTGTGCCTCTGCTGCTTCTGCTGTTAGGAATCGCTCCTTGAAAGACGAGCGAGGGCGTCTTTCTGGGTGCATTGCACTGAGTGAGTGCTCGCTAGGGACTTTGCACTCGGAGCCAAGGCAACAGGGCGTGCTTGTCCGCAGAACTGAGAGCACGCTGTTGGGCAGAGCTGAAACTGACCGCTGCAGTTCAGCTCTCTCCGGACGGCAGACGCCGAAGAACGAAGCCGCTTGCGAGCGGCGCAGTGCAGCGAAGAGCACACGAGCAGCCAAAGAGCTCCTTCACAATCGCTTTCACTTCTCAGTGCTCTTGCTGCTTGGAAAAGCAGCACACAGCCGTTGCACGCCAGGGCAAAAGCTGGGGCAGTGCCCGTCCTCACTCCTTCGCTGTGCTGTACTCCTTGCAGCTAGAGCGAAGCGAGAAGGACGCGAGGACGAAGAAGGCGTTCTTAAAGTAGCCCCTTGTCAGCAGCCCTGAAAGGGCGCATAACACACGGCGTCTCGCTGCCCTCCGTTCTACATACTCGCGTCTCCCTTTGCCGTCTTGCAAAAGTTGCTACCAGAGCAGAGGCGGCCAGATTGAAGAGGCTGTGCTTAGGTTCACCTTCTCCTTACTGCACGTAAGCCACGTCCAGCTCCTCGCTGCACTCTGGATTTCCCTTCTCCGCGGCACTTAGCGTGGTGCTGTGTGTGTGCAACTCGGCGCCTAGAAGTGACCGCCAATGCTTTCAGAGCGGGCTGCAAGGGAACCAAGGAGCAGCACAAGCAGCAGTGCTTCAGCTTGCTCCTTCCGACTGCTAAGGGCACTTGGGAAGGCAAGCGAGAGTCAACCACCTTCCTCTCCTAGTAGCCTCTAACGTGGTGCACACAAGCACGGCACATAGCCGCTTCGTTCACCGCCCTCGCCCTCGCCCACGCCTTGCTCCGCTTTCACTTGTCGGCGGCCAGAAGCCGCCGCAGGGGCGCCACATACCCAGCAGTGTGCGGGCAGCCAAGAGCTCGAGAACGCTGCTTCTGCCCAAGCCCGCCTAGGGCGTGCACCTTTGTTCTCAGAGCTCCGTGTAACAGTCTGCCTTTCTCGCAGTTCGAATGGAAATCGAAAGCTTTTCGCCTACGCCCTTCACAGAGATCCGTTGCTAGGACGAGACTGTCTCGTGGCCGGAGCTCGCCCCCCGCCGCGAGGAAGCTGCTCTTAGCACCGCGTTGCAGGGACACGTCTCGCTTCTTGACTTCGTGCTTAGCGCTCTCCGAATTCGCTGCTAGCTCCGCGGTCCGTCTCAGCTTCAAGTAGCTGCGCTCGCAGTACATAGAGCTTCGCAAGGACCGAAGACCCGGAGGGACGTATCGCACACGACAATGTGCCAGGACAGAGACGTGTTCTACATTGTCCCTTCTCGTCATCCAGTTTGTGCCTCTGCTGCTTCTGCTGTTAGGAATCGCTCCTTGAAAGACGAGCGAGAGCGTCTTTCTGGGTGCATTGCACTGAGTGAGTGCTCGCTAGGGACTTTGCACTCGGAGCCAAGGCAACAGGGCGTGCTTGTCCGCAGAACTGAGAGCACGCTGTTGGGCAGAGCTGAAACTGACCGCTGCAGTTCAGCTCTCTCCGGACGGCAGACGCCGAAGAACGAAGCCGCTTGCGAGCGGCGCAGTGCAGCGAAGAGCACACGAGCAGCCAAAGAGCTCCTTCACAATCGCTTTCACTTCTCAGTGCTCTTGCTGCTTGGAAAAGCAGCACACAGCCGTTGCACGCCAGGGCAAAAGCTGGGGCAGTGCCCGTCCTCACTCCTTCGCTGTGCTGTACTCCTTGCAGCTAGAGCGAAGCGAGAAGGACGCGAGGACGAAGAAGGCGTTCTTAAAGTAGCCCCTTGTCAGCAGCCCTGAAAGGGCGCATAACACACGGCGTCTCGCTGCCCTCCGTTCTACATACTCGGGTCTCCCTTTGCCGTCTTGCAAAAGTTGCTACCAGAGCAGAGGCGGCCAGATTGAAGAGGCTGTGCTTAGGTTCACCTTCTCCTTACTGCACGTAAGCCACGTCCAGCTCCTCGCTGCACTCTGGATTTCCCTTCTCCGCGGCACTTAGCGTGGTGCTGTGTGTGTGCAACTCGGCGCCTAGAAGCGACCGCCAATGCTTTCAGAGCGGGCTGCAAGGGAACCAAGGAGCAGCACAAGCAGCAGTGCTTCAGCTTGCTCCTTCCGACTGCTAAGGGCACTTGGGAAGGCAAGCGAGAGTCAACCACCTTCCTCTCCTAGTAGCCTCTAACGTGGTGCACACAAGCACGGCACATAGCCGCTTCGTTCACCGCCCTCGCCCACGCCTGGCTCCGCTTTCACTTGTCGGCGGCCAGAAGCCGCCGCAGGGGCGCCACATACCCAGCAGTGTGCGGGCAGCCAAGAGCTCGAGAACGCTGCTTCTGCCCAAGCCCGCCTAGGGCGTGCACCTTTGTTCTCAGAGCTCCGTGTAACAGTCTGCCTTTCTCGCAGTTCGAATGGAAATCGAAAGCTTTTCGCCTACGCCCTTCACAGAGATCCGTTGCTAGGACGAGACTGTCTTGTGGCCGGAGCTCGCCCCCGCCGCGAGGAAGCTGCTCTTAGCACCGCGTTGCAGGGACACGTCTCGCTTCTTGACTTCGTGCTTAGCGCTCTCCGAATTCGCTGCTAGCTCCGCGGTCCGTCTCAGCTGCAAGTAGCTGCGCTCGCAGTACATAGAGCTTCGCAAGGACCGAAGACCCGGAGGGACGTATCGCACACGACAATGTGCCAGGACAGAGACGTGTTCTACATTGTCCCTTCTCGTCATCCAGTTTGTGCCTCTGCTGCTTCTGCTGTTAGGAATCGCTCCTTGAAAGACGAGCGAGAGCGTCTTTCTGGGTGCATTGCACTGAGTGAGTGCTCGCTAGGGACTTTGCACTCGGAGCCAAGGCAACAGGGCGTGCTTGTCCGCAGAACTGAGAGCACGCTGTTGGGCAGAGCTGAAACTGACCGCTGCAGTTCAGCTCTCTCCGGACGGCAGACGCCGAAGAACGAAGCCGCTTGCGACCGGCGCAGTGCAGCGAAGAGCACACGAGCAGCCAAAGAGCTCCTTCACAATCGCTTTCACTTCTCAGTGCTCTTGCTGCTTGGAAAAGCAGCACACAGCCGTTGCACGCCAGGGCAAAAGCTGGGGCAGTGCCCGTCCTCACTCCTTCGCTGTGCTGTACTCCTTGCAGCTAGAGCGAAGCGAGAAGGACGCGAGGACGAAGAAGGCGTTCTTAAAGTAGCCCCCTGTCAGCAGCCCTGAAAGGGCGCATAACACACGGCGTCTCGCTGCCCTCCGTTCTACATACTCGCGTCTCCCTTTGCCGTCTTGCAAAAGTTGCTACCAGAGCAGAGGCGGCCAGATTGAAGAGGCTGTGCTTAGGTTCACCTTCTCCTTACTGCACGTAAGCCACGTCCAGCTGCTCGCTGCACTCTGGATTTCCCTTCTCCGCGGCACTTAGCGTGGTGCTGTGTGTGTGCAACTCGGCGCCTAGAAGTGACCGCCAATGCTTTCAGAGCGGGCTGCAAGGGAACCAAGGAGCAGCACAAGCAGCAGTGCTTCAGCTTGCTCCTTCCGACTGCTAAGGGCACTTGGGAAGGCAAGCGAGAGTCAACCACCTTCCTCTCCTAGTAGCCTCTAACGTGGTGCACACAAGCACGGCACTTAGCCGCTTCGTTCACCGCCCTCGCCCTCGCCCACGCCTTGCTCCGCTTTCACTTGTCGGCGGCCAGAAGCCGCCGCAGGGGCGCCACATACCCAGCAGTGTGCGGGCAGCCAAGAGCTCGAGATCAGTGCTTCTGCCCAAGCCCGCCTAGGGCGTGCACCTTTGTTCTCAGAGCTCCGTGTAACAGTCTGCCTTTCTCGCAGTTCGAATGGAAATCGAAAGCTTTTCGCCTACGCCCTTCACAGAGATCCGTTGCTAGGACGAGACTGTCTTGTGGCCGGAGCTCGCCCCCGCCGCGAGGAAGCTGCTCTTAGCACCGCGTTGCAGGGACACGTCTCGCTTCTTGACTTCGTGCTTAGCGCTCTCCGAATTCGCTGCTAGCTCCGCGGTCCGTCTCAGCTTCAAGTAGCTGCGCTCGCAGTACATAGAGCTTCGCAAGGACCGAAGACCCGGAGGGACGTATCGCACACGACAATGTGCCAGGACAGAGACGTGTTCTACATTGTCCCTTCTCGTCATCCAGTTTGTGCCTCTGCTGCTTCTGCTGTTAGGAATCGCTCCTTGAAAGACGAGCGAGAGCGTCTTTCTGGGTGCATTGCACTGAGTGAGTGCTCGCTAGGGACTTTGCACTCGGAGCCAAGGCAACAGGGCGTGCTTGTCCGCAGAACTGAGAGCACGCTGTTGGGCAGAGCTGAAACTGACCGCTGCAGTTCAGCTCTCTCCGGACGGCAGACGCCGAAGAACGAAGCCGCTTGCGAGCGGCGCAGTGCAGCGAAGAGCACACGAGCAGCCAAAGAGCTCCTTCACAATCGCTTTCACTTCTCAGTGCTCTTGCTGCTTGGAAAAGCAGCACACAGCCGTTGCACGCCAGGGCAAAAGCTGGGGCAGTGCCCGTCCTCACTCCTTCGCTGTGCTGTACTCCTTGCAGCTAGAGCGAAGCGAGAAGGACGCGAGGACGAAGAAGGCGTTCTTAAAGTAGCCCCTTGTCAGCAGCCCTGAAAGGGCGCATAACACACGGCGTCTCGCTGCCCTCCGTTCTACATACTCGCGTCTCCCTTTGCCGTCTTGCAAAAGTTGCTACCAGAGCAGAGGCGGCCAGATTGAAGAGGCTGTGCTTAGGTTCACCTTCTCCTTACTGCACGTAAGCCACGTCCAGCTCCTCGCTGCACTCTGGATTTCCCTTCTCCGCGGCACTTAGCGTGGTGCTGTGTGTGTGCAACTCGGCGCCTAGAAGTGACCGCCAATGCTTTCAGAGCGGGCTGCAAGGGAACCAAGGAGCAGCACAAGCAGCAGTGCTTCAGCTTGCTCCTTCCGACTGCTAAGGGCACTTGGGAAGGCAAGCGAGAGTCAACCACCTTCCTCTCCTAGTAGCCTCTAACGTGGTGCACACAAGCACGGCACATAGCCGCTTCGTTCACCGCCCTCGCCCTCGCCCACGCCTTGCTCCGCTTTCACTTGTCGGCGGCCAGAAGCCGCCGCAGGGGCGCCACATACCCAGCAGTGTGCGGGCAGCCAAGAGCTCGAGAACAGTGCTTCTGCCCAAGCCCGCCTAGGGCGTGCACCTTTGTTCTCAGAGCTCCGTGTAACAGTCTGCCTTTCTCGCAGTTCGAATGGAAATCGAAAGCTTTTCGCCTACGCCCTTCACAGAGATCCGTTGCCAGGACGAGAATGTCTCGTGGCCGGAGCTCGCCCCCGCCGCGAGGAAGCTGCTCTTAGCACCGCGTTGCAGGGACACGTCTCGCTTCTTGACTTCGTGCTTAGCGCTCTCCAAATTCGCCGCTAGCTCCGCGGTCCTTCTCAGCTTCAAGTAGCAGCGCTCGCAGTACATAGAGCTTCGCAAGGACCGAAGACCCGGAGGGACGTATCGCACACGACAATGTGCCAGGACAGAGACGTGTTCTACATTGTCCCTTCTCGTCATCCAGTTTGTGCCTCTGCTGCTTCTGCTGTTAGGAATCGCTCCTTGAAAGACGAGCGAGGGCGTCTTTCTGGGTGCATTGCACTGAGTGAGTGCTCGCTAGGGACTTTGCACTCGGAGCCAAGGCAACAGGGCGTGCTTGTCCGCAGAACTGAGAGCACGCTGTTGGGCAGAGCTGAAACTGACCGCTGCAGTTCAGCTCTCTCCGGACGGCAGACGCCGAAGAACGAAGCCGCTTGCGAGCGGCGCAGTGCAGCGAAGAGCACACGAGCAGCCAAAGAGCTCCTTCACAATCGCTTTCACTTCTCAGTGCTCTTGCTGCTTGGAAAAGCAGCACACAGCCGTTGCACGCCAGGGCAAAAGCTGGGGCAGTGCCCGTCCTCACTCCTTCGCTGTGCTGTACTCCTTGCAGCTAGAGCGAAGCGAGAAGGACGCGAGGACGAAGAAGGCGTTCTTAAAGTAGCCCCTTGTCAGCAGCCTTGAAAGGGCGCATAACACACGGCGTCTCGCTGCCCTCCGTTCTACATACTCGCGGCTCCCTTTACCGACTTGCAAAAGTTGCAACCAGTGCAGAGGCGGCCAGATTGAAGAGGCAGTGCCTAAGTTCACCTTCTCCTTACTGCACGTAAGCCACGTCCAGCTCCTCGCTGCACTCTGGATTTCCCTTCTCCGCGGCACTTAGCGTGGTGCTGTGTGTGTGCAACTCGGCGCCTAGAAGTGACCGCCAATGCTTTCAGAGCGGGCTGCAAGGGAACCAAGGAGCAGCACAAGCAGCAGTGCTTCAGCTTGCTCCTTCCGACTGCTAAGGGCACTTGGGAAGGCAAGCGAGAGTCAACCACCTTCCTCTCCTAGTAGCCTCTAACGTGGTGCACACAAGCACGGCACATAGCCGCTTCGTTCACCGCCCTCGCCCACGCCTGGCTCCGCTTTCACTTGTCGGCGGCCAGAAGCCGCCGCAGGGGCGCCACATACCCAGCAGTGTGCGGGCAGCCAAGAGCTCGAGAACGCTGCTTCTGCCCAAGCCCGCCTAGGGCGTGCACCTTTGTTCTCAGAGCTCCGTGTAACTGTCTGCCTTTCTCGCAGTTCGAATGGAAATCGAAAGCTTTTCGCCTACGCCCTTCACAGAGATCCGTTGCCAGGACGAGAATGTCTCGTGGCCGGAGCTCGCCCCCGCCGCGAGGAAGCTGCTCTTAGCACCGCGTTGCAGGGACACGTCTCGCTTCTTGACTTCGCGCTTAGCGCTCTCCGAATTCGCTGCTAGCTCCGCGGTCCTTCTCAGCTTCAAGTAGCTGCGCTCGCAGTACATAGAGCTTCGCAAGGACCGAAGACCCGGAGGGACGTATCGCACACGACAATGTGCCAGGACAGAGACGTGTTCTACATTGTCCCTTCTCGTCATCCAGTTTGTGCCTCTGCTGCTTCTGCTGTTAGGAATCGCTCCTTGAAAGACGAGCGAGAGCGTCTTTCTGGGTGCATTGCACTGAGTGAGTGCTCGCTAGGGACTTTGCACTCGGAGCCAAGGCAACAGGGCGTGCTTGTCCGCAGAACTGAGAGCACGCTGTTGGGCAGAGCTGAAACTGACCGCTGCAGTTCAGCTCTCTCCGGACGGCAGACGCCGAAGAACGAAGCCGCTTGCGAGTGGCGCAGTGCAGCGAAGAGCACACGAGCAGCCAAAGAGCTCCTTCACAATCGCTTTCACTTCTCAGTGCTCTTGCTGCTTGGAAAAGCAGCACACAGCCGTTGCACGCCAGGGCAAAAGCTGGGGCAGTGCCCGTCCTCACTCCTTCGCTGTGCTGTACTCCTTGCAGCTAAAGCGAAGCGAGAAGGACGCGAGGAAGTAGAAGGCCTTCTTAAAGTAGCCCCTTGTCAGCAGCCCTGAAAGGGCGCATAACACACGGCGTCTCGCTGCCCTCCGTTCTACATACTCGCGTCTCCCTTTGCCGACTTGCCAAAGTTGCTACCAGAGCAGAGGCGGCCCGATTGAAGAGGCTGTGCTTAGGTTCACCTTCTCCTTACTGCACGTAAGCCACGTCCAGCTCCTCGCTGCACTCTGGATTTCCCTTCTCCGCGGCACTTAGCGTGGTGCTGTGTGTGTGCAACTCGGCGCCTAGAAGCGACTGCCAATGCTTTCAGAGCGGGCTGCAAGGGAACCAAGGAGCAGCACAAGCAGCAGTGCTTCAGCTTGCTCCTTCCGACTGCTAAGGGCACTTGGGAAGGCAAGCGAGAGTCAATTACCTTCCTCTCCTAATAGCCTCTAACGTGGTGCACACAAGCACGGCACATAGCCGCTTCGTTCACCGCCCTCGCCCACGCCTACGCCTGGCTCCGCTTTCACTTGCCGGCGGCCAGAAGCCGCTGCAGGGGCGCCACATACCCAGCAGTGTGCGGGCAGCCAAGAGCTCGAGAACGCTGCTTCTGCCCAAGCCAGCCTAGGGCGTGCACCTTTGTTCTCAGAGCTCCGTGTAACAGTCTGCCTCTCTCGCAGTTCGAATGGAAAACGAAAGCTTTTCGCCTACGCCCTTCACAGAGATCCGTTGCTAGGACGAGACTGTCTGGTGGCCGGAGCTCGCCCCCGCCGCGAGGAAGCTGCTCTTAGCACCGCGTTGCAGGGACACGTCTCGCTTCTTGACTTCGTGCTTAGCGCTCTCCGAATTCGCCGCTAGCTCCGCGGTCCTTCTCAGCTGCAAGTAGCAGCGCTCGCAGTACATAGAGCTTCGCAAGGACCGAAGACCCGGAGGGACGTATCGCACACGACAATGTGCCAGGACAGAGACGTGTTCTACATTGTCCCTTCTCGTCATCCAGTTTGTGCCTCTGCTGCTTCTGCTGTTAGGAATCGCTCCTTGAAAGACGAGCGAGAGCGTCTTTCTGGGTGCATTGCACTGAGTGAGTGCTCGCTAGGGACTTTGCACTCGGAGCCAAGGCAACAGGGCGTGCTTGTCCGCAGAACTGAGAGCACGCTGTTGGGCAGAGCTGAAACTGACCGCTGCAGTTCAGCTCTCTCCGGACGGCAGACGCCGAAGAACGAAGCCGCTTGCGAGCGGCGCAGTGCAGCGAAGAGCACACGAGCAGCCAAAGAGCTCCTTCACAATCGCTTTCACTTCTCAGTGCTCTTGCTGCTTGGAAAAGCAGCACACAGCCGTTGCACGCCAGGGCAAAAGCTGGGGCAGTGCCCGTCCTCACTCCTTCGCTGTGCTGTACTCCTTGCAGCTAGAGCGAAGCGAGAAGGACGCGAGGACGAAGAAGGCGTTCTTAAAGTAGCCCCTTGTCAGCAGCCCTGAAAGGGCGCATAACACACGGCGTCTCGCTGCCCTCCGTTCTACATACTCGCGTCTCCCTTTGCCGTCTTGCAAAAGTTGCTACCAGAGCAGAGGCGGCCAGATTGAAGAGGCTGTGCTTAGGTTCACCTTCTCCTTACTGCACGTAAGCCACGTCCAGCTCCTCGCTGCACTCTGGATTTCCCTTCTCCGCGGCACTTAGCGTGGTGCTGTGTGTGTGCAACTCGGCGCCTAGAAGTGACCGCCAATGCTTTCAGAGCGGGCTGCAAGGGAACCAAGGAGCAGCACAAGCAGCAGTGCTTCAGCTTGCTCCTTCCGACTGCTAAGGGCACTTGGGAAGGCAAGCGAGAGTCAACCACCTTCCTCTCCTAGTAGCCTCTAACGTGGTGCACACAAGCACGGCACATAGCCGCTTCGTTCACCGCCCTCGCCCTCGCCCACGCCTTGCTCCGCTTTCACTTGTCGGCGGCCAGAAGCCGCCGCAGGGGCGCCACATACCCAGCAGTGTGCGGGCAGCCAAGAGCTCGAGAACAGTGCTTCTGCCCAAGCCCGCCTAGGGCGTGCACCTTTGTTCTCAGAGCTCCGTGTAACAGTCTGCCTTTCTCGCAGTTCGAATGGAAATCGAAAGCTTTTCGCCTACGCCCTTCACAGAGATCCGTTGCCAGGACGAGAATGTCTCGTGGCCGGAGCTCGCCCCCGCCGCGAGGAAGCTGCTCTTAGCACCGCGTTGCAGGGACACGTCTCGCTTCTTGACTTCGTGCTTAGCGCTCTCCAAATTCGCCGCTAGCTCCGCGGTCCTTCTCAGCTTCAAGTAGCAGCGCTCGCAGTACATAGAGCTTCGCAAGGACCGAAGACCCGGAGGGACGTATCGCACACGACAATGTGCCAGGACAGAGACGTGTTCTACATTGTCCCTTCTCGTCATCCAGTTTGTGCCTCTGCTGCTTCTGCTGTTAGGAATCGCTCCTTGAAAGACGAGCGAGGGCGTCTTTCTGGGTGCATTGCACTGAGTGAGTGCTCGCTAGGGACTTTGCACTCGGAGCCAAGGCAACAGGGCGTGCTTGTCCGCAGAACTGAGAGCACGCTGTTGGGCAGAGCTGAAACTGACCGCTGCAGTTCAGCTCTCTCCGGACGGCAGACGCCGAAGAACGAAGCCGCTTGCGAGCGGCGCAGTGCAGCGAAGAGCACACGAGCAGCCAAAGAGCTCCTTCACAATCGCTTTCACTTCTCAGTGCTCTTGCTGCTTGGAAAAGCAGCACACAGCCGTTGCACGCCAGGGCAAAAGCTGGGGCAGTGCCCGTCCTCACTCCTTCGCTGTGCTGTACTCCTTGCAGCTAGAGCGAAGCGAGAAGGACGCGAGGACGAAGAAGGCGTTCTTAAAGTAGCCCCTTGTCAGCAGCCCTGAAAGGGCGCATAACACACGGCGTCTCGCTGCCCTCCGTTCTACATACTCGCGTCTCCCTTTGCCGTCTTGCAAAAGTTGCTACCAGAGCAGAGGCGGCCAGATTGAAGAGGCTGTGCTTAGGTTCACCTTCTCCTTACTGCACGTAAGCCACGTCCAGCTCCTCGCTGCACTCTGGATTTCCCTTCTCCGCGGCACTTAGCGTGGTGCTGTGTGTGTGCAACTCGGCGCCTAGAAGTGACCGCCAATGCTTTCAGAGCGGGCTGCAAGGGAACCAAGGAGCAGCACAAGCAGCAGTGCTTCAGCTTGCTCCTTCCGACTGCTAAGGGCACTTGGGAAGGCAAGCGAGAGTCAACCACCTTCCTCTCCTAGTAGCCTCTAACGTGGTGCACACAAGCACGGCACATAGCCGCTTCGTTCACCGCCCTCGCCCTCGCCCACGCCTTGCTCCGCTTTCACTTGTCGGCGGCCAGAAGCCGCCGCAGGGGCGCCACATACCCAGCAGTGTGCGGGCAGCCAAGAGCTCGAGATCAGTGCTTCTGCCCAAGCCCGCTTAGGGCGTGCACCTTTGTTCTCAGAGCTCCGTGTAACAGTCTGCCTTTCTCGCAGTTCGAATGGAAATCGAAAGCTTTTCGCCTACGCCCTTCACAGAGATCCGTTGCTAGGACGAGACTGTCTTGTGGCCGGAGCTCGCCCCCGCCGCGAGGAAGCTGCTCTTAGCACCGCGTTGCAGGGACACGTCTCGCTTCTTGACTTCGTGCTTAGCGCTCTCCGAATTCGCTGCTAGCTCCGCGGTCCGTCTCAGCTTCAAGTAGCTGCGCTCGCAGTACATAGAGCTTCGCAAGGACCGAAGACCCGGAGGGACGTATCGCACACGACAATGTGCCAGGACAGAGACGTGTTCTACATTGTCCCTTCTCGTCATCCAGTTTGTGCCTCTGCTGCTTCTGCTGTTAGGAATCGCTCCTTGAAAGACGAGCGAGAGCGTCTTTCTGGGTGCATTGCACTGAGTGAGTGCTCGCTAGGGACTTTGCACTCGGAGCCAAGGCAACAGGGCGTGCTTGTCCGCAGAACTGAGAGCACGCTGTTGGGCAGAGCTGAAACTGACCGCTGCAGTTCAGCTCTCTCCGGACGGCAGACGCCGAAGAACGAAGCCGCTTGCGAGCGGCGCAGTGCAGCGAAGAGCACACGAGCAGCCAAAGAGCTCCTTCACAATCGCTTTCACTTCTCAGTGCTCTTGCTGCTTGGAAAAGCAGCACACAGCCGTTGCACGCCAGGGCAAAAGCTGGGGCAGTGCCCGTCCTCACTCCTTCGCTGTGCTGTACTCCTTGCAGCTAGAGCGAAGCGAGAAGGACGCGAGGACGAAGAAGGCGTTCTTAAAGTAGCCCCTTGTCAGCAGCCCTGAAAGGGCGCATAACACACGGCGTCTCGCTGCCCTCCGTTCTACATACTCGCGTCTCCCTTTGCCGTCTTGCAAAAGTTGCTACCAGAGCAGAGGCGGCCAGATTGAAGAGGCTGTGCTTAGGTTCACCTTCTCCTTACTGCACGTAAGCCACGTCCAGCTCCTCGCTGCACTCTGGATTTCCCTTCTCCGCGGCACTTAGCGTGGTGCTGTGTGTGTGCAACTCGGCGCCTAGAAGTGACCGCCAATGCTTTCAGAGCGGGCTGCAAGGGAACCAAGGAGCAGCACAAGCAGCAGTGCTTCAGCTTGCTCCTTCCGACTGCTAAGGGCACTTGGGAAGGCAAGCGAGAGTCAACCACCTTCCTCTCCTAGTAGCCTCTAACGTGGTGCACACAAGCACGGCACATAGCCGCTTCGTTCACCGCCCTCGCCCTCGCCCACGCCTTGCTCCGCTTTCACTTGTCGGCGGCCAGAAGCCGCCGCAGGGGCGCCACATACCCAGCAGTGTGCGGGCAGCCAAGAGCTCGAGAACAGTGCTTCTGCCCAAGCCCGCCTAGGGCGTGCACCTTTGTTCTCAGAGCTCCGTGTAACAGTCTGCCTTTCTCGCAGTTCGAATGGAAATCGAAAGCTTTTCGCCTACGCCCTTCACAGAGATCCGTTGCCAGGACGAGAATGTCTCGTGGCCGGAGCTCGCCCCCGCCGCGAGGAAGCTGCTCTTAGCACCGCGTTGCAGGGACACGTCTCGCTTCTTGACTTCGTGCTTAGCGCTCTCCAAATTCGCCGCTAGCTCCGCGGTCCTTCTCAGCTTCAAGTAGCAGCGCTCGCAGTACATAGAGCTTCGCAAGGACCGAAGACCCGGAGGGACGTATCGCACACGACAATGTGCCAGGACAGAGACGTGTTCTACATTGTCCCTTCTCGTCATCCAGTTTGTGCCTCTGCTGCTTCTGCTGTTAGGAATCGCTCCTTGAAAGACGAGCGAGGGCGTCTTTCTGGGTGCATTGCACTGAGTGAGTGCTCGCTAGGGACTTTGCACTCGGAGCCAAGGCAACAGGGCGTGCTTGTCCGCAGAACTGAGAGCACGCTGTTGGGCAGAGCTGAAACTGACCGCTGCAGTTCAGCTCTCTCCGGACGGCAGACGCCGAAGAACGAAGCCGCTTGCGAGCGGCGCAGTGCAGCGAAGAGCACACGAGCAGCCAAAGAGCTCCTTCACAATCGCTTTCACTTCTCAGTGCTCTTGCTGCTTGGAAAAGCAGCACACAGCCGTTGCACGCCAGGGCAAAAGCTGGGGCAGTGCCCGTCCTCACTCCTTCGCTGTGCTGTACTCCTTGCAGCTAGAGCGAAGCGAGAAGGACGCGAGGACGAAGAAGGCGTTCTTAAAGTAGCCCCTTGTCAGCAGCCCTGAAAGGGCGCATAACACACGGCGTCTCGCTGCCCTCCGTTCTACATACTCGGGTCTCCCTTTGCCGTCTTGCAAAAGTTGCTACCAGAGCAGAGGCGGCCAGATTGAAGAGGCTGTGCTTAGGTTCACCTTCTCCTTACTGCACGTAAGCCACGTCCAGCTCCTCGCTGCACTCTGGATTTCCCTTCTCCGCGGCACTTAGCGTGGTGCTGTGTGTGTGCAACTCGGCGCCTAGAAGCGACCGCCAATGCTTTCAGAGCGGGCTGCAAGGGAACCAAGGAGCAGCACAAGCAGCAGTGCTTCAGCTTGCTCCTTCCGACTGCTAAGGGCACTTGGGAAGGCAAGCGAGAGTCAACCACCTTCCTCTCCTAGTAGCCTCTAACGTGGTGCACACAAGCACGGCACATAGCCGCTTCGTTCACCGCCCTCGCCCACGCCTGGCTCCGCTTTCACTTGTCGGCGGCCAGAAGCCGCCGCAGGGGCGCCACATACCCAGCAGTGTGCGGGCAGCCAAGAGCTCGAGAACGCTGCTTCTGCCCAAGCCCGCCTAGGGCGTGCACCTTTGTTCTCAGAGCTCCGTGTAACAGTCTGCCTTTCTCGCAGTTCGAATGGAAATCGAAAGCTTTTCGCCTACGCCCTTCACAGAGATCCGTTGCTAGGACGAGACTGTCTTGTGGCCGGAGCTCGCCCCCGCCGCGAGGAAGCTGCTCTTAGCACCGCGTTGCAGGGACACGTCTCGCTTCTTGACTTCGTGCTTAGCGCTCTCCGAATTCGCTGCTAGCTCCGCGGTCCGTCTCAGCTGCAAGTAGCTGCGCTCGCAGTACATAGAGCTTCGCAAGGACCGAAGACCCGGAGGGACGTATCGCACACGACAATGTGCCAGGACAGAGACGTGTTCTACATTGTCCCTTCTCGTCATCCAGTTTGTGCCTCTGCTGCTTCTGCTGTTAGGAATCGCTCCTTGAAAGACGAGCGAGAGCGTCTTTCTGGGTGCATTGCACTGAGTGAGTGCTCGCTAGGGACTTTGCACTCGGAGCCAAGGCAACAGGGCGTGCTTGTCCGCAGAACTGAGAGCACGCTGTTGGGCAGAGCTGAAACTGACCGCTGCAGTTCAGCTCTCTCCGGACGGCAGACGCCGAAGAACGAAGCCGCTTGCGACCGGCGCAGTGCAGCGAAGAGCACACGAGCAGCCAAAGAGCTCCTTCACAATCGCTTTCACTTCTCAGTGCTCTTGCTGCTTGGAAAAGCAGCACACAGCCGTTGCACGCCAGGGCAAAAGCTGGGGCAGTGCCCGTCCTCACTCCTTCGCTGTGCTGTACTCCTTGCAGCTAGAGCGAAGCGAGAAGGACGCGAGGACGAAGAAGGCGTTCTTAAAGTAGCCCCCTGTCAGCAGCCCTGAAAGGGCGCATAACACACGGCGTCTCGCTGCCCTCCGTTCTACATACTCGCGTCTCCCTTTGCCGTCTTGCAAAAGTTGCTACCAGAGCAGAGGCGGCCAGATTGAAGAGGCTGTGCTTAGGTTCACCTTCTCCTTACTGCACGTAAGCCACGTCCAGCTCCTCGCTGCACTCTGGATTTCCCTTCTCCGCGGCACTTAGCGTGGTGCTGTGTGTGTGCAACTCGGCGCCTAGAAGTGACCGCCAATGCTTTCAGAGCGGGCTGCAAGGGAACCAAGGAGCAGCACAAGCAGCAGTGCTTCAGCTTGCTCCTTCCGACTGCTAAGGGCACTTGGGAAGGCAAGCGAGAGTCAACCACCTTCCTCTCCTAGTAGCCTCTAACGTGGTGCACACAAGCACGGCACTTAGCCGCTTCGTTCACCGCCCTCGCCCTCGCCCACGCCTTGCTCCGCTTTCACTTGTCGGCGGCCAGAAGCCGCCGCAGGGGCGCCACATACCCAGCAGTGTGCGGGCAGCCAAGAGCTCGAGATCAGTGCTTCTGCCCAAGCCCGCCTAGGGCGTGCACCTTTGTTCTCAGAGCTCCGTGTAACAGTCTGCCTTTCTCGCAGTTCGAATGGAAATCGAAAGCTTTTCGCCTACGCCCTTCACAGAGATCCGTTGCTAGGACGAGACTGTCTTGTGGCCGGAGCTCGCCCCCGCCGCGAGGAAGCTGCTCTTAGCACCGCGTTGCAGGGACACGTCTCGCTTCTTGACTTCGTGCTTAGCGCTCTCCGAATTCGCTGCTAGCTCCGCGGTCCGTCTCAGCTTCAAGTAGCTGCGCTCGCAGTACATAGAGCTTCGCAAGGACCGAAGACCCGGAGGGACGTATCGCACACGACAATGTGCCAGGACAGAGACGTGTTCTACATTGTCCCTTCTCGTCATCCAGTTTGTGCCTCTGCTGCTTCTGCTGTTAGGAATCGCTCCTTGAAAGACGAGCGAGAGCGTCTTTCTGGGTGCATTGCACTGAGTGAGTGCTCGCTAGGGACTTTGCACTCGGAGCCAAGGCAACAGGGCGTGCTTGTCCGCAGAACTGAGAGCACGCTGTTGGGCAGAGCTGAAACTGACCGCTGCAGTTCAGCTCTCTCCGGACGGCAGACGCCGAAGAACGAAGCCGCTTGCGAGCGGCGCAGTGCAGCGAAGAGCACACGAGCAGCCAAAGAGCTCCTTCACAATCGCTTTCACTTCTCAGTGCTCTTGCTGCTTGGAAAAGCAGCACACAGCCGTTGCACGCCAGGGCAAAAGCTGGGGCAGTGCCCGTCCTCACTCCTTCGCTGTGCTGTACTCCTTGCAGCTAGAGCGAAGCGAGAAGGACGCGAGGACGAAGAAGGCGTTCTTAAAGTAGCCCCTTGTCAGCAGCCCTGAAAGGGCGCATAACACACGGCGTCTCGCTGCCCTCCGTTCTACATACTCGCGTCTCCCTTTGCCGTCTTGCAAAAGTTGCTACCAGAGCAGAGGCGGCCAGATTGAAGAGGCTGTGCTTAGGTTCACCTTCTCCTTACTGCACGTAAGCCACGTCCAGCTCCTCGCTGCACTCTGGATTTCCCTTCTCCGCGGCACTTAGCGTGGTGCTGTGTGTGTGCAACTCGGCGCCTAGAAGTGACCGCCAATGCTTTCAGAGCGGGCTGCAAGGGAACCAAGGAGCAGCACAAGCAGCAGTGCTTCAGCTTGCTCCTTCCGACTGCTAAGGGCACTTGGGAAGGCAAGCGAGAGTCAACCACCTTCCTCTCCTAGTAGCCTCTAACGTGGTGCACACAAGCACGGCACATAGCCGCTTCGTTCACCGCCCTCGCCCTCGCCCACGCCTTGCTCCGCTTTCACTTGTCGGCGGCCAGAAGCCGCCGCAGGGGCGCCACATACCCAGCAGTGTGCGGGCAGCCAAGAGCTCGAGAACAGTGCTTCTGCCCAAGCCCGCCTAGGGCGTGCACCTTTGTTCTCAGAGCTCCGTGTAACAGTCTGCCTTTCTCGCAGTTCGAATGGAAATCGAAAGCTTTTCGCCTACGCCCTTCACAGAGATCCGTTGCCAGGACGAGAATGTCTCGTGGCCGGAGCTCGCCCCCGCCGCGAGGAAGCTGCTCTTAGCACCGCGTTGCAGGGACACGTCTCGCTTCTTGACTTCGTGCTTAGCGCTCTCCAAATTCGCCGCTAGCTCCGCGGTCCTTCTCAGCTTCAAGTAGCAGCGCTCGCAGTACATAGAGCTTCGCAAGGACCGAAGACCCGGAGGGACGTATCGCACACGACAATGTGCCAGGACAGAGACGTGTTCTACATTGTCCCTTCTCGTCATCCAGTTTGTGCCTCTGCTGCTTCTGCTGTTAGGAATCGCTCCTTGAAAGACGAGCGAGGGCGTCTTTCTGGGTGCATTGCACTGAGTGAGTGCTCGCTAGGGACTTTGCACTCGGAGCCAAGGCAACAGGGCGTGCTTGTCCGCAGAACTGAGAGCACGCTGTTGGGCAGAGCTGAAACTGACCGCTGCAGTTCAGCTCTCTCCGGACGGCAGACGCCGAAGAACGAAGCCGCTTGCGAGCGGCGCAGTGCAGCGAAGAGCACACGAGCAGCCAAAGAGCTCCTTCACAATCGCTTTCACTTCTCAGTGCTCTTGCTGCTTGGAAAAGCAGCACACAGCCGTTGCACGCCAGGGCAAAAGCTGGGGCAGTGCCCGTCCTCACTCCTTCGCTGTGCTGTACTCCTTGCAGCTAGAGCGAAGCGAGAAGGACGCGAGGACGAAGAAGGCGTTCTTAAAGTAGCCCCTTGTCAGCAGCCTTGAAAGGGCGCATAACACACGGCGTCTCGCTGCCCTCCGTTCTACATACTCGCGGCTCCCTTTACCGACTTGCAAAAGTTGCAACCAGTGCAGAGGCGGCCAGATTGAAGAGGCAGTGCCTAAGTTCACCTTCTCCTTACTGCACGTAAGCCACGTCCAGCTCCTCGCTGCACTCTGGATTTCCCTTCTCCGCGGCACTTAGCGTGGTGCTGTGTGTGTGCAACTCGGCGCCTAGAAGTGACCGCCAATGCTTTCAGAGCGGGCTGCAAGGGAACCAAGGAGCAGCACAAGCAGCAGTGCTTCAGCTTGCTCCTTCCGACTGCTAAGGGCACTTGGGAAGGCAAGCGAGAGTCAACCACCTTCCTCTCCTAGTAGCCTCTAACGTGGTGCACACAAGCACGGCACATAGCCGCTTCGTTCACCGCCCTCGCCCACGCCTGGCTCCGCTTTCACTTGTCGGCGGCCAGAAGCCGCCGCAGGGGCGCCACATACCCAGCAGTGTGCGGGCAGCCAAGAGCTCGAGAACGCTGCTTCTGCCCAAGCCCGCCTAGGGCGTGCACCTTTGTTCTCAGAGCTCCGTGTAACTGTCTGCCTTTCTCGCAGTTCGAATGGAAATCGAAAGCTTTTCGCCTACGCCCTTCACAGAGATCCGTTGCCAGGACGAGAATGTCTCGTGGCCGGAGCTCGCCCCCGCCGCGAGGAAGCTGCTCTTAGCACCGCGTTGCAGGGACACGTCTCGCTTCTTGACTTCGCGCTTAGCGCTCTCCGAATTCGCTGCTAGCTCCGCGGTCCTTCTCAGCTTCAAGTAGCTGCGCTCGCAGTACATAGAGCTTCGCAAGGACCGAAGACCCGGAGGGACGTATCGCACACGACAATGTGCCAGGACAGAGACGTGTTCTACATTGTCCCTTCTCGTCATCCAGTTTGTGCCTCTGCTGCTTCTGCTGTTAGGAATCGCTCCTTGAAAGACGAGCGAGAGCGTCTTTCTGGGTGCATTGCACTGAGTGAGTGCTCGCTAGGGACTTTGCACTCGGAGCCAAGGCAACAGGGCGTGCTTGTCCGCAGAACTGAGAGCACGCTGTTGGGCAGAGCTGAAACTGACCGCTGCAGTTCAGCTCTCTCCGGACGGCAGACGCCGAAGAACGAAGCCGCTTGCGAGTGGCGCAGTGCAGCGAAGAGCACACGAGCAGCCAAAGAGCTCCTTCACAATCGCTTTCACTTCTCAGTGCTCTTGCTGCTTGGAAAAGCAGCACACAGCCGTTGCACGCCAGGGCAAAAGCTGGGGCAGTGCCCGTCCTCACTCCTTCGCTGTGCTGTACTCCTTGCAGCTAAAGCGAAGCGAGAAGGACGCGAGGAAGTAGAAGGCCTTCTTAAAGTAGCCCCTTGTCAGCAGCCCTGAAAGGGCGCATAACACACGGCGTCTCGCTGCCCTCCGTTCTACATACTCGCGTCTCCCTTTGCCGACTTGCCAAAGTTGCTACCAGAGCAGAGGCGGCCCGATTGAAGAGGCTGTGCTTAGGTTCACCTTCTCCTTACTGCACGTAAGCCACGTCCAGCTCCTCGCTGCACTCTGGATTTCCCTTCTCCGCGGCACTTAGCGTGGTGCTGTGTGTGTGCAACTCGGCGCCTAGAAGCGACTGCCAATGCTTTCAGAGCGGGCTGCAAGGGAACCAAGGAGCAGCACAAGCAGCAGTGCTTCAGCTTGCTCCTTCCGACTGCTAAGGGCACTTGGGAAGGCAAGCGAGAGTCAATTACCTTCCTCTCCTAATAGCCTCTAACGTGGTGCACACAAGCACGGCACATAGCCGCTTCGTTCACCGCCCTCGCCCACGCCTACGCCTGGCTCCGCTTTCACTTGCCGGCGGCCAGAAGCCGCTGCAGGGGCGCCACATACCCAGCAGTGTGCGGGCAGCCAAGAGCTCGAGAACGCTGCTTCTGCCCAAGCCAGCCTAGGGCGTGCACCTTTGTTCTCAGAGCTCCGTGTAACAGTCTGCCTCTCTCGCAGTTCGAATGGAAAACGAAAGCTTTTCGCCT
This sequence comes from Sturnus vulgaris, assembly GCF_052056855.1. Classification (NCBI taxonomy): domain Eukaryota; kingdom Metazoa; phylum Chordata; class Aves; order Passeriformes; family Sturnidae; genus Sturnus; species Sturnus vulgaris. The sequence continues at coordinate 680,624 of NW_028276062.1, forward strand.
ACGCCCTTCACAGAGATCCGTTGCTAGGACGAGACTGTCTGGTGGCCGGAGCTCGCCCCCGCCGCGAGGAAGCTGCTCTTAGCACCGCGTTGCAGGGACACGTCTCGCTTCTTGACTTCGTGCTTAGCGCTCTCCGAATTCGCCGCTAGCTCCGCGGTCCTTCTCAGCTGCAAGTAGCAGCGCTCGCAGTACATAGAGCTTCGCAAGGACCGAAGACCCGGAGGGACGTATCGCACACGACAATGTGCCAGGACAGAGACGTGTTCTACATTGTCCCTTCTCGTCATCCAGTTTGTGCCTCTGCTGCTTCTGCTGTTAGGAATCGCTCCTTGAAAGACGAGCGAGAGCGTCTTTCTGGGTGCATTGCACTGAGTGAGTGCTCGCTAGGGACTTTGCACTCGGAGCCAAGGCAACAGGGCGTGCTTGTCCGCAGAACTGAGAGCACGCTGTTGGGCAGAGCTGAAACTGACCGCTGCAGTTCAGCTCTCTCCGGACGGCAGACGCCGAAGAACGAAGCCGCTTGCGAGCGGCGCAGTGCAGCGAAGAGCACACGAGCAGCCAAAGAGCTCCTTCACAATCGCTTTCACTTCTCAGTGCTCTTGCTGCTTGGAAAAGCAGCACACAGCCGTTGCACGCCAGGGCAAAAGCTGGGGCAGTGCCCGTCCTCACTCCTTCGCTGTGCTGTACTCCTTGCAGCTAGAGCGAAGCGAGAAGGACGCGAGGACGAAGAAGGCGTTCTTAAAGTAGCCCCTTGTCAGCAGCCCTGAAAGGGCGCATAACACACGGCGTCTCGCTGCCCTCCGTTCTACATACTCGCGTCTCCCTTTGCCGTCTTGCAAAAGTTGCTACCAGAGCAGAGGCGGCCAGATTGAAGAGGCTGTGCTTAGGTTCACCTTCTCCTTACTGCACGTAAGCCACGTCCAGCTCCTCGCTGCACTCTGGATTTCCCTTCTCCGCGGCACTTAGCGTGGTGCTGTGTGTGTGCAACTCGGCGCCTAGAAGTGACCGCCAATGCTTTCAGAGCGGGCTGCAAGGGAACCAAGGAGCAGCACAAGCAGCAGTGCTTCAGCTTGCTCCTTCCGACTGCTAAGGGCACTTGGGAAGGCAAGCGAGAGTCAACCACCTTCCTCTCCTAGTAGCCTCTAACGTGGTGCACACAAGCACGGCACATAGCCGCTTCGTTCACCGCCCTCGCCCTCGCCCACGCCTTGCTCCGCTTTCACTTGTCGGCGGCCAGAAGCCGCCGCAGGGGCGCCACATACCCAGCAGTGTGCGGGCAGCCAAGAGCTCGAGAACAGTGCTTCTGCCCAAGCCCGCCTAGGGCGTGCACCTTTGTTCTCAGAGCTCCGTGTAACAGTCTGCCTTTCTCGCAGTTCGAATGGAAATCGAAAGCTTTTCGCCTACGCCCTTCACAGAGATCCGTTGCCAGGACGAGAATGTCTCGTGGCCGGAGCTCGCCCCCGCCGCGAGGAAGCTGCTCTTAGCACCGCGTTGCAGGGACACGTCTCGCTTCTTGACTTCGTGCTTAGCGCTCTCCAAATTCGCCGCTAGCTCCGCGGTCCTTCTCAGCTTCAAGTAGCAGCGCTCGCAGTACATAGAGCTTCGCAAGGACCGAAGACCCGGAGGGACGTATCGCACACGACAATGTGCCAGGACAGAGACGTGTTCTACATTGTCCCTTCTCGTCATCCAGTTTGTGCCTCTGCTGCTTCTGCTGTTAGGAATCGCTCCTTGAAAGACGAGCGAGGGCGTCTTTCTGGGTGCATTGCACTGAGTGAGTGCTCGCTAGGGACTTTGCACTCGGAGCCAAGGCAACAGGGCGTGCTTGTCCGCAGAACTGAGAGCACGCTGTTGGGCAGAGCTGAAACTGACCGCTGCAGTTCAGCTCTCTCCGGACGGCAGACGCCGAAGAACGAAGCCGCTTGCGAGCGGCGCAGTGCAGCGAAGAGCACACGAGCAGCCAAAGAGCTCCTTCACAATCGCTTTCACTTCTCAGTGCTCTTGCTGCTTGGAAAAGCAGCACACAGCCGTTGCACGCCAGGGCAAAAGCTGGGGCAGTGCCCGTCCTCACTCCTTCGCTGTGCTGTACTCCTTGCAGCTAGAGCGAAGCGAGAAGGACGCGAGGACGAAGAAGGCGTTCTTAAAGTAGCCCCTTGTCAGCAGCCCTGAAAGGGCGCATAACACACGGCGTCTCGCTGCCCTCCGTTCTACATACTCGCGTCTCCCTTTGCCGTCTTGCAAAAGTTGCTACCAGAGCAGAGGCGGCCAGATTGAAGAGGCTGTGCTTAGGTTCACCTTCTCCTTACTGCACGTAAGCCACGTCCAGCTCCTCGCTGCACTCTGGATTTCCCTTCTCCGCGGCACTTAGCGTGGTGCTGTGTGTGTGCAACTCGGCGCCTAGAAGTGACCGCCAATGCTTTCAGAGCGGGCTGCAAGGGAACCAAGGAGCAGCACAAGCAGCAGTGCTTCAGCTTGCTCCTTCCGACTGCTAAGGGCACTTGGGAAGGCAAGCGAGAGTCAACCACCTTCCTCTCCTAGTAGCCTCTAACGTGGTGCACACAAGCACGGCACATAGCCGCTTCGTTCACCGCCCTCGCCCTCGCCCACGCCTTGCTCCGCTTTCACTTGTCGGCGGCCAGAAGCCGCCGCAGGGGCGCCACATACCCAGCAGTGTGCGGGCAGCCAAGAGCTCGAGATCAGTGCTTCTGCCCAAGCCCGCTTAGGGCGTGCACCTTTGTTCTCAGAGCTCCGTGTAACAGTCTGCCTTTCTCGCAGTTCGAATGGAAATCGAAAGCTTTTCGCCTACGCCCTTCACAGAGATCCGTTGCTAGGACGAGACTGTCTTGTGGCCGGAGCTCGCCCCCGCCGCGAGGAAGCTGCTCTTAGCACCGCGTTGCAGGGACACGTCTCGCTTCTTGACTTCGTGCTTAGCGCTCTCCGAATTCGCTGCTAGCTCCGCGGTCCGTCTCAGCTTCAAGTAGCTGCGCTCGCAGTACATAGAGCTTCGCAAGGACCGAAGACCCGGAGGGACGTATCGCACACGACAATGTGCCAGGACAGAGACGTGTTCTACATTGTCCCTTCTCGTCATCCAGTTTGTGCCTCTGCTGCTTCTGCTGTTAGGAATCGCTCCTTGAAAGACGAGCGAGAGCGTCTTTCTGGGTGCATTGCACTGAGTGAGTGCTCGCTAGGGACTTTGCACTCGGAGCCAAGGCAACAGGGCGTGCTTGTCCGCAGAACTGAGAGCACGCTGTTGGGCAGAGCTGAAACTGACCGCTGCAGTTCAGCTCTCTCCGGACGGCAGACGCCGAAGAACGAAGCCGCTTGCGAGCGGCGCAGTGCAGCGAAGAGCACACGAGCAGCCAAAGAGCTCCTTCACAATCGCTTTCACTTCTCAGTGCTCTTGCTGCTTGGAAAAGCAGCACACAGCCGTTGCACGCCAGGGCAAAAGCTGGGGCAGTGCCCGTCCTCACTCCTTCGCTGTGCTGTACTCCTTGCAGCTAGAGCGAAGCGAGAAGGACGCGAGGACGAAGAAGGCGTTCTTAAAGTAGCCCCTTGTCAGCAGCCCTGAAAGGGCGCATAACACACGGCGTCTCGCTGCCCTCCGTTCTACATACTCGCGTCTCCCTTTGCCGTCTTGCAAAAGTTGCTACCAGAGCAGAGGCGGCCAGATTGAAGAGGCTGTGCTTAGGTTCACCTTCTCCTTACTGCACGTAAGCCACGTCCAGCTCCTCGCTGCACTCTGGATTTCCCTTCTCCGCGGCACTTAGCGTGGTGCTGTGTGTGTGCAACTCGGCGCCTAGAAGTGACCGCCAATGCTTTCAGAGCGGGCTGCAAGGGAACCAAGGAGCAGCACAAGCAGCAGTGCTTCAGCTTGCTCCTTCCGACTGCTAAGGGCACTTGGGAAGGCAAGCGAGAGTCAACCACCTTCCTCTCCTAGTAGCCTCTAACGTGGTGCACACAAGCACGGCACATAGCCGCTTCGTTCACCGCCCTCGCCCTCGCCCACGCCTTGCTCCGCTTTCACTTGTCGGCGGCCAGAAGCCGCCGCAGGGGCGCCACATACCCAGCAGTGTGCGGGCAGCCAAGAGCTCGAGAACAGTGCTTCTGCCCAAGCCCGCCTAGGGCGTGCACCTTTGTTCTCAGAGCTCCGTGTAACAGTCTGCCTTTCTCGCAGTTCGAATGGAAATCGAAAGCTTTTCGCCTACGCCCTTCACAGAGATCCGTTGCCAGGACGAGAATGTCTCGTGGCCGGAGCTCGCCCCCGCCGCGAGGAAGCTGCTCTTAGCACCGCGTTGCAGGGACACGTCTCGCTTCTTGACTTCGTGCTTAGCGCTCTCCAAATTCGCCGCTAGCTCCGCGGTCCTTCTCAGCTTCAAGTAGCAGCGCTCGCAGTACATAGAGCTTCGCAAGGACCGAAGACCCGGAGGGACGTATCGCACACGACAATGTGCCAGGACAGAGACGTGTTCTACATTGTCCCTTCTCGTCATCCAGTTTGTGCCTCTGCTGCTTCTGCTGTTAGGAATCGCTCCTTGAAAGACGAGCGAGGGCGTCTTTCTGGGTGCATTGCACTGAGTGAGTGCTCGCTAGGGACTTTGCACTCGGAGCCAAGGCAACAGGGCGTGCTTGTCCGCAGAACTGAGAGCACGCTGTTGGGCAGAGCTGAAACTGACCGCTGCAGTTCAGCTCTCTCCGGACGGCAGACGCCGAAGAACGAAGCCGCTTGCGAGCGGCGCAGTGCAGCGAAGAGCACACGAGCAGCCAAAGAGCTCCTTCACAATCGCTTTCACTTCTCAGTGCTCTTGCTGCTTGGAAAAGCAGCACACAGCCGTTGCACGCCAGGGCAAAAGCTGGGGCAGTGCCCGTCCTCACTCCTTCGCTGTGCTGTACTCCTTGCAGCTAGAGCGAAGCGAGAAGGACGCGAGGACGAAGAAGGCGTTCTTAAAGTAGCCCCTTGTCAGCAGCCCTGAAAGGGCGCATAACACACGGCGTCTCGCTGCCCTCCGTTCTACATACTCGCGTCTCCCTTTGCCGTCTTGCAAAAGTTGCTACCAGAGCAGAGGCGGCCAGATTGAAGAGGCTGTGCTTAGGTTCACCTTCTCCTTACTGCACGTAAGCCACGTCCAGCTCCTCGCTGCACTCTGGATTTCCCTTCTCCGCGGCACTTAGCGTGGTGCTGTGTGTGTGCAACTCGGCGCCTAGAAGTGACCGCCAATGCTTTCAGAGCGGGCTGCAAGGGAACCAAGGAGCAGCACAAGCAGCAGTGCTTCAGCTTGCTCCTTCCGACTGCTAAGGGCACTTGGGAAGGCAAGCGAGAGTCAACCACCTTCCTCTCCTAGTAGCCTCTAACGTGGTGAACACAAGCACGGCACATAGCCGCTTCGTTCACCGCCCTCGCCCACGCCTGGCTCCGCTTTCACTTGTCGGCGGCCAGAAGCCGCCGCAGGGGCGCCACATACCCAGCAGTGTGCGGGCAGCCAAGAGCTCGAGAACGCTGCTTCTGCCCAAGCCCGCCTAGGGCGTGCACCTTTGTTCTCAGAGCTCCGTGTAACAGTCTGCCTTTCTCGCAGTTCGAATGGAAATCGAAAGCTTTTCGCCTACGCCCTTCACAGAGATCCGTTGCTAGGACGAGACTGTCTCGTGGCCGGAGCTCGCCCCCCGCCGCGAGGAAGCTGCTCTTAGCACCGCGTTGCAGGGACACGTCTCGCTTCTTGACTTCGTGCTTAGCGCTCTCCGAATTCGCTGCTAGCTCCGCGGTCCGTCTCAGCTTCAAGTAGCTGCGCTCGCAGTACATAGAGCTTCGCAAGGACCGAAGACCCGGAGGGACGTATCGCACACGACAATGTGCCAGGACAGAGACGTGTTCTACATTGTCCCTTCTCGTCATCCAGTTTGTGCCTCTGCTGCTTCTGCTGTTAGGAATCGCTCCTTGAAAGACGAGCGAGAGCGTCTTTCTGGGTGCATTGCACTGAGTGAGTGCTCGCTAGGGACTTTGCACTCGGAGCCAAGGCAACAGGGCGTGCTTGTCCGCAGAACTGAGAGCACGCTGTTGGGCAGAGCTGAAACTGACCGCTGCAGTTCAGCTCTCTCCGGACGGCAGACGCCGAAGAACGAAGCCGCTTGCGAGCGGCGCAGTGCAGCGAAGAGCACACGAGCAGCCAAAGAGCTCCTTCACAATCGCTTTCACTTCTCAGTGCTCTTGCTGCTTGGAAAAGCAGCACACAGCCGTTGCACGCCAGGGCAAAAGCTGGGGCAGTGCCCGTCCTCACTCCTTCGCTGTGCTGTACTCCTTGCAGCTAAAGCGAAGCGAGAAGGACGCCAGGAAGTAGAAGGCCTTCTTAAAGTAGCCCCTTGTCAGCAGCCCTGAAAGGGCGCATAACACACGGCGTCTCGCTGCCCTCCGTTCTACATACTCGCGTCTCCCTTTGCCGTCTTGCAAAAGTTGCTACCAGAGCAGAGGCGGCCAGATTGAAGAGGCTGTGCTTAGGTTCACCTTCTCCTTACTGCACGTAAGCCACGTCCAGCTCCTCGCTGCACTCTGGATTTCCCTTCTCCGCGGCACTTAGCGTGGTGCTGTGTGTGTGCAACTCGGCGCCTAGAAGTGACCGCCAATGCTTTCAGAGCGGGCTGCAAGGGAACCAAGGAGCAGCACAAGCAGCAGTGCTTCAGCTTGCTCCTTCCGACTGCTAAGGGCACTTGGGAAGGCAAGCGAGAGTCAACCACCTTCCTCTCCTAGTAGCCTCTAACGTGGTGCACACAAGCACGGCACTTAGCCGCTTCGTTCACCGCCCTCGCCCACGCCTGGCTCCGCTTTCACTTGTCGGCGGCCAGAAGCCGCCGCAGGGGCGCCACATACCCAGCAGTGTGCGGGCAGCCAAGAGCTCGAGAACAGTGCTTCTGCCCAAGCCCGCCTAGGGCGTGCACCTTTGTTCTCAGAGCTCCGTGTAACAGTCTGCCTTTCTCGCAGTTCGAATGGAAATCGAAAGCTTTTCGCCTACGCCCTTCACAGAGATCCGTTGCCAGGACGAGACTGTCTGGTGGCCGGAGCTCGCCCCCGCCGCGAGGAAGCTGCTCTTAGCACCGCGTTGCAGGGACACGTCTCGCTTCTTGACTTCGTGCTTAGCGCTCTCCGAATTCGCTGCTAGCTCCGCGGTCCGTCTCAGCTTCAAGTAGCTGCGCTCGCAGTACATAGAGCTTCGCAAGGACCGAAGACCCGGAGGGACGTATCGCACACGACAATGTGCCAGGACAGAGACGTGTTCTACATTGTCCCTTCTCGTCATCCAGTTTGTGCCTCTGCTGCTTCTGCTGTTAGGAATCGCTCCTTGAAAGACGAGCGAGAGCGTCTTTCTGGGTGCATTGCACTGAGTGAGTGCTCGCTAGGGACTTTGCACTCGGAGCCAAGGCAACAGGGCGTGCTTGTCCGCAGAACTGAGAGCACGCTGTTGGGCAGAGCTGAAACTGACCGCTGCAGTTCAGCTCTCTCCGGACGGCAGACGCCGAAGAACGAAGCCGCTTGCGAGCGGCGCAGTGCAGCGAAGAGCACACGAGCAGCCAAAGAGCTCCTTCACAATCGCTTTCACTTCTCAGTGCTCTTGCTGCTTGGAAAAGCAGCACACAGCCGTTGCACGCCAGGGCAAAAGCTGGGGCAGTGCCCGTCCTCACTCCTTCGCTGTGCTGTACTCCTTGCAGCTAGAGCGAAGCGAGAAGGACGCGAGGACGAAGAAGGCGTTCTTAAAGTAGCCCCTTGTCAGCAGCCCTGAAAGGGCGCATAACACACGGCGTCTCGCTGCCCTCCGTTCTACATACTCGCGTCTCCCTTTGCCGTCTTGCAAAAGTTGCTACCAGAGCAGAGGCGGCCAGATTGAAGAGGCTGTGCTTAGGTTCACCTTCTCCTTACTGCACGTAAGCCACGTCCAGCTCCTCGCTGCACTCTGGATTTCCCTTCTCCGCGGCACTTAGCGTGGTGCTGTGTGTGTGCAACTCGGCGCCTAGAAGTGACCGCCAATGCTTTCAGAGCGGGCTGCAAGGGAACCAAGGAGCAGCACAAGCAGCAGTGCTTCAGCTTGCTCCTTCCGACTGCTAAGGGCACTTGGGAAGGCAAGCGAGAGTCAACCACCTTCCTCTCCTAGTAGCCTCTAACGTGGTGCACACAAGCACGGCACATAGCCGCTTCGTTCACCGCCCTCGCCCTCGCCCACGCCTTGCTCCGCTTTCACTTGTCGGCGGCCAGAAGCCGCCGCAGGGGCGCCACATACCCAGCAGTGTGCGGGCAGCCAAGAGCTCGAGAACAGTGCTTCTGCCCAAGCCCGCCTAGGGCGTGCACCTTTGTTCTCAGAGCTCCGTGTAACAGTCTGCCTTTCTCGCAGTTCGAATGGAAATCGAAAGCTTTTCGCCTACGCCCTTCACAGAGATCCGTTGCCAGGACGAGAATGTCTCGTGGCCGGAGCTCGCCCCCGCCGCGAGGAAGCTGCTCTTAGCACCGCGTTGCAGGGACACGTCTCGCTTCTTGACTTCGTGCTTAGCGCTCTCCAAATTCGCCGCTAGCTCCGCGGTCCTTCTCAGCTTCAAGTAGCAGCGCTCGCAGTACATAGAGCTTCGCAAGGACCGAAGACCCGGAGGGACGTATCGCACACGACAATGTGCCAGGACAGAGACGTGTTCTACATTGTCCCTTCTCGTCATCCAGTTTGTGCCTCTGCTGCTTCTGCTGTTAGGAATCGCTCCTTGAAAGACGAGCGAGGGCGTCTTTCTGGGTGCATTGCACTGAGTGAGTGCTCGCTAGGGACTTTGCACTCGGAGCCAAGGCAACAGGGCGTGCTTGTCCGCAGAACTGAGAGCACGCTGTTGGGCAGAGCTGAAACTGACCGCTGCAGTTCAGCTCTCTCCGGACGGCAGACGCCGAAGAACGAAGCCGCTTGCGAGCGGCGCAGTGCAGCGAAGAGCACACGAGCAGCCAAAGAGCTCCTTCACAATCGCTTTCACTTCTCAGTGCTCTTGCTGCTTGGAAAAGCAGCACACAGCCGTTGCACGCCAGGGCAAAAGCTGGGGCAGTGCCCGTCCTCACTCCTTCGCTGTGCTGTACTCCTTGCAGCTAGAGCGAAGCGAGAAGGACGCGAGGACGAAGAAGGCCTTCTTAAAGTAGCCCCTTGTCAGCAGCCCTGAAAGGGCGCATAACACACGGCGTCTCGCTGCCCTCCGTTCTACATACTCGGGTCTCCCTTTGCCGTCTTGCAAAAGTTGCTACCAGAGCAGAGGCGGCCAGATTGAAGAGGCTGTGCTTAGGTTCACCTTCTCCTTACTGCACGTAAGCCACGTCCAGCTCCTCGCTGCACTCTGGATTTCCCTTCTCCGCGGCACTTAGCGTGGTGCTGTGTGTGTGCAACTCGGCGCCTAGAAGTGACCGCCAATGCTTTCAGAGCGGGCTGCAAGGGAACCAAGGAGCAGCACAAGCAGCAGTGCTTCAGCTTGCTCCTTCCGACTGCTAAGGGCACTTGGGACGGCAAGCGAGAGTCAACCACCTTCCTCTCCTAGTAGCCTCTAACGTGGTGCACACAAGCACGGCACATAGCCGCTTCGTTCACCGCCCTCGCCCACGCCTGGCTCCGCTTTCACTTGTCGGCGGCCAGAAGCCGCCGCAGGGGCGCCACATACCCAGCAGTGTGCGGGCAGCCAAGAGCTCGAGAACGCTGCTTCTGCCCAAGCCCGCCTAGGGCGTGCACCTTTGTTCTCAGAGCTCCGTGTAACAGTCTGCCTTTCTCGCAGTTCGAATGGAAATCGAAAGCTTTTCGCCTACGCCCTTCACAGAGATCCGTTGCTAGGACGAGACTGTCTCGTGGCCGGAGCTCGCCCCCCGCCGCGAGGAAGCTGCTCTTAGCACCGCGTTGCAGGGACACGTCTCGCTTCTTGACTTCGTGCTTAGCGCTCTCCGAATTCGCTGCTAGCTCCGCGGTCCGTCTCAGCTTCAAGTAGCTGCGCTCGCAGTACATAGAGCTTCGCAAGGACCGAAGACCCGGAGGGACGTATCGCACACGACAATGTGCCAGGACAGAGACGTGTTCTACATTGTCCCTTCTCGTCATCCAGTTTGTGCCTCTGCTGCTTCTGCTGTTAGGAATCGCTCCTTGAAAGACGAGCGAGAGCGTCTTTCTGGGTGCATTGCACTGAGTGAGTGCTCGCTAGGGACTTTGCACTCGGAGCCAAGGCAACAGGGCGTGCTTGTCCGCAGAACTGAGAGCACGCTGTTGGGCAGAGCTGAAACTGACCGCTGCAGTTCAGCTCTCTCCGGACGGCAGACGCCGAAGAACGAAGCCGCTTGCGAGCGGCGCAGTGCAGCGAAGAGCACACGAGCAGCCAAAGAGCTCCTTCACAATCGCTTTCACTTCTCAGTGCTCTTGCTGCTTGGAAAAGCAGCACACAGCCGTTGCACGCCAGGGCAAAAGCTGGGGCAGTGCCCGTCCTCACTCCTTCGCTGTGCTGTACTCCTTGCAGCTAGAGCGAAGCGAGAAGGACGCGAGGACGAAGAAGGCGTTCTTAAAGTAGCCCCTTGTCAGCAGCCCTGAAAGGGCGCATAACACACGGCGTCTCGCTGCCCTCCGTTCTACATACTCGGGTCTCCCTTTGCCGTCTTGCAAAAGTTGCTACCAGAGCAGAGGCGGCCAGATTGAAGAGGCTGTGCTTAGGTTCACCTTCTCCTTACTGCACGTAAGCCACGTCCAGCTCCTCGCTGCACTCTGGATTTCCCTTCTCCGCGGCACTTAGCGTGGTGCTGTGTGTGTGCAACTCGGCGCCTAGAAGCGACTGCCAATGCTTTCAGAGCGGGCTGCAAGGGAACCAAGGAGCAGCACAAGCAGCAGTGCTTCAGCTTGCTCCTTCCGACTGCTAAGGGCACTTGGGAAGGCAAGCGAGAGTCAACCACCTTCCTCTCCTAGTAGCCTCTAACGTGGTGCACACAAGCACGGCACATAGCCGCTTCGTTCACCGCCCTCGCCCACGCCTGGCTCCGCTTTCACTTGTCGGCGGCCAGAAGCCGCCGCAGGGGCGCCACATACCCAGCAGTGTGCGGGCAGCCAAGAGCTCGAGAACGCTGCTTCTGCCCAAGCCCGCCTAGGGCGTGCACCTTTGTTCTCAGAGCTCCGTGTAACAGTCTGCCTTTCTCGCAGTTCGAATGGAAATCGAAAGCTTTTCGCCTACGCCCTTCACAGAGATCCGTTGCCAGGACGAGAATGTCTCGTGGCCGGAGCTCGCCCCCGCCGCGAGGAAGCTGCTCTTAGCACCGCGTTGCAGGGACACGTCTCGCTTCTTGACTTCGTGCTTAGCGCTCTCCGAATTCGCTGCTAGCTCCGCGGTCCGTCTCAGCTTCAAGTAGCTGCGCTCGCAGTACATAGAGCTTCGCAAGGACCGAAGACCCGGAGGGACGTATCGCACACGACAATGTGCCAGGACAGAGACGTGTTCTACATTGTCCCTTCTCGTCATCCAGTTTGTGCCTCTGCTGCTTCTGCTGTTAGGAATCGCTCCTTGAAAGACGAGCGAGAGCGTCTTTCTGGGTGCATTGCACTGAGTGAGTGCTCGCTAGGGACTTTGCACTCGGAGCCAAGGCAACAGGGAGTGCTTGTCCGCAGAACTGAGAGCGCGCTGTTGGGCAGAGCTGAAACTGACCGCTGCAGTTCAGCTCTCTCCGGACGGCAGACGCCGAAGAACGAAGCCGCTTGCGAGCGGCGCAGTGCAGCGAAGAGCACACGAGCAGCCAAAGAGCTCCTTCACAATCGCTTTCACTTCTCAGTGCTCTTGCTGCTTGGAAAAGCAGCACACAGCCGTTGCACGCCAGGGCAAAAGCTGGGGCAGTGCCCGTCCTCACTCCTTCGCTGTGCTGTACTCCTTGCAGCTAAAGCGAAGCGAGAAGGACGCGAGGAAGTAGAAGGCCTTCTTAAAGTAGCCCCTTGTCAGCAGCCCTGAAAGGGCGCATAACACACGGCGTCTCGCTGCCCTCCGTTCTACATACTCGCGTCTCCCTTTGCCGTCTTGCAAAAGTTGCTACCAGAGCAGAGGCGGCCAGATTGAAGAGGCTGTGCTTAGGTTCACCTTCTCCTTACTGCACGTAAGCCACGTCCAGCTCCTCGCTGCACTCTGGATTTCCCTTCTCCGCGGCACTTAGCGTGGTGCTGTGTGTGTGCAACTCGGCGCCTAGAAGTGACCGCCAATGCTTTCAGAGCGGGCTGCAAGGGAACCAAGGAGCAGCACAAGCAGCAGTGCTTCAGCTTGCTCCTTCCGACTGCTAAGGGCACTTGGGAAGGCAAGCGAGAGTCAACCACCTTCCTCTCCTAGTAGCCTCTAACGTGGTGCACACAAGCACGGCACTTAGCCGCTTCGTTCACCGCCCTCGCCCACGCCTGGCTCCGCTTTCACTTGTCGGCGGCCAGAAGCCGCCGCAGGGGCGCCACATACCCAGCAGTGTGCCGGCAGCCAAGCGCTCGAGAACGCTGCTTCTGCCCAAGCCCGCCTAGGGCGTGCACCTTTGTTCTCAGAGCTCCGTGTAACAGTCTGCCTTTCTCGCAGTTCGAATGGAAATCGAAAGCTTTTCGCCTACGCCCTTCACAGAGATCCGTTGCTAGGACGAGACTGTCTGGTGGCCGGAGCTCGCCCCCGCCGCGAGGAAGCTGCTCTTAGCACCGCGTTGCAGGGACACGTCTCGCTTCTTGACTTCGTGCTTAGCGCTCTCCGAATTCGCTGCTAGCTCCGCGGTCCTTCTCAGCTGCAAGTAGCAGCGCTCGCAGTACATAGAGCTTCGCAAGGACCGAAGACCCGGAGGGACGTATCGCACACGACAATGTGCCAGGACAGAGACGTGTTCTACATTGTCCCTTCTCGTCATCCAGTTTGTGCCTCTGCTGCTTCTGCTGTTAGGAATCGCTCCTTGAAAGACGAGCGAGAGCGTCTTTCTGGGTGCATTGCACTGAGTGAGTGCTCGCTAGGGACTTTGCACTCGGAGCCAAGGCAACAGGGAGTGCTTGTCCGCAGAACTGAGAGCGCGCTGTTGGGCAGAGCTGAAACTGACCGCTGCAGTTCAGCTCTCTCCGGACGGCAGACGCCGAAGAACGAAGCCGCTTGCGAGCGGCGCAGTGCAGCGAAGAGCACACGAGCAGCCAAAGAGCTCCTTCACAATCGCTTTCACTTCTCAGTGCTCTTGCTGCTTGGAAAAGCAGCACACAGCCGTTGCACGCCAGGGCAAAAGCTGGGGCAGTGCCCGTCCTCACTCCTTCGCTGTGCTGTACTCCTTGCAGCTAAAGCGAAGCGAGAAGGACGCGAGGAAGTAGAAGGCCTTCTTAAAGTAGCCCCTTGTCAGCAGCCCTGAAAGGGCGCATAACACACGGCGTCTCGCTGCCCTCCGTTCTACATACTCGCGTCTCCCTTTGCCGTCTTGCAAAAGTTGCTACCAGAGCAGAGGCGGCCAGATTGAAGAGGCTGTGCTTAGGTTCACCTTCTCCTTACTGCACGTAAGCCACGTCCAGCTCCTCGCTGCACTCTGGATTTCCCTTCTCCGCGGCACTTAGCGTGGTGCTGTGTGTGTGCAACTCGGCGCCTAGAAGTGACCGCCAATGCTTTCAGAGCGGGCTGCAAGGGAACCAAGGAGCAGCACAAGCAGCAGTGCTTCAGCTTGCTCCTTCCGACTGCTAAGGGCACTTGGGAAGGCAAGCGAGAGTCAACCACCTTCCTCTCCTAGTAGCCTCTAACGTGGTGCACACAAGCACGGCACTTAGCCGCTTCGTTCACCGCCCTCGCCCACGCCTGGCTCCGCTTTCACTTGTCGGCGGCCAGAAGCCGCCGCAGGGGCGCCACATACCCAGCAGTGTGCCGGCAGCCAAGCGCTCGAGAACGCTGCTTCTGCCCAAGCCCGCCTAGGGCGTGCACCTTTGTTCTCAGAGCTCCGTGTAAAAGTCTGCCTTTCTCGCAGTTCGAATGGAAATCGAAAGCTTTTCGCCTACGCCCTTCACAGAGATCCGTTGCTAGGACGAGACTGTCTGGTGGCCGGAGCTCGCCCCCGCCGCGAGGAAGCTGCTCTTAGCACCGCGTTGCAGGGACACGTCTCGCTTCTTGACTTCGTGCTTAGCGCTCTCCGAATTCGCTGCTAGCTCCGCGGTCCTTCTCAGCTGCAAGTAGCAGCGCTCGCAGTACATAGAGCTTCGCAAGGACCGAAGACCCGGAGGGACGTATCGCACACGACAATGTGCCAGGACAGAGACGTGTTCTACATTGTCCCTTCTCGTCATCCAGTTTGTGCCTCTGCTGCTTCTGCTGTTAGGAATCGCTCCTTGAAAGACGAGCGAGAGCGTCTTTCTGGGTGCATTGCACTGAGTGAGTGCTCGCTAGGGACTTTGCACTCGGAGCCAAGGCAACAGGGCGTGCTTGTCCGCAGAACTGAGAGCACGCTGTTGGGCAGAGCTGAAACTGACCGCTGCAGTTCAGCTCTCTCCGGACGGCAGACGCCGAAGAACGAAGCCGCTTGCGAGCGGCGCAGTGCAGCGAAGAGCACACGAGCAGCCAAAGAGCTCCTTCACAATCGCTTTCACTTCTCAGTGCTCTTGCTGCTTGGAAAAGCAGCACACAGCCGTTGCACGCCAGGGCAAAAGCTGGGGCAGTGCCCGTCTTCACTCCTTCGCTGTGCTGTACTCCTTGCAGCTAGAGCGAAGCGAGAAGGACGCGAGGACGAAGAAGGCGTTCTTAAAGTAGCCCCTTGTCAGCAGCCTTGAAAGGGCGCATAACACACGGCGTCTCGCTGCCCTCCGTTCTACATACTCGCGGCTCCCTTTACCGACTTGCAAAAGTTGCAACCAGTGCAGAGGCGGCCAGATTGAAGAGGCAGTGCCTAAGTTCACCTTCTCCTTACTGCACGTAAGCCACGTCCAGCTCCTCGCTGCACTCTGGATTTCCCTTCTCCGCGGCACTTAGCGTGGTGCTGTGTGTGTGCAACTCGGCGCCTAGAAGTGACCGCCAATGCTTTCAGAGCGGGCTGCAAGGGAACCAAGGAGCAGCACAAGCAGCAGTGCTTCAGCTTGCTCCTTCCGACTGCTAAGGGCACTTGGGAAGGCAAGCGAGAGTCAACCACCTTCCTCTCCTAGTAGCCTCTAACGTGGTGCACACAAGCACGGCACATAGCCGCTTCGTTCACCGCCCTCGCCCACGCCTGGCTCCGCTTTCACTTGTCGGCGGCCAGAAGCCGCCGCAGGGGCGCCACATACCCAGCAGTGTGCGGGCAGCCAAGAGCTCGAGAACGCTGCTTCTGCCCAAGCCCGCCTAGGGCGTGCACCTTTGTTCTCAGAGCTCCGTGTAACTGTCTGCCTTTCTCGCAGTTCGAATGGAAATCGAAAGCTTTTCGCTTACGCCCTTCACAGATATCCGTTGCTAGGACGAGAATGTCTCGTGGCCGGAGCTCGCCCCCGCCGCGAGGAAGCTGCTCTTAGCACCGCGTTGCAGGGACACGTCTCGCTTCTTGACTTCGCGCTTAGCGCTCTCCGAATTCGCTGCTAGCTCCGCGGTCCGTCTCAGCTTCAAGTAGCTGCGCTCGCAGTACATAGAGCTTCGCAAGGACCGAAGACCCGGAGGGACGTATCGCACACGACAATGTGCCAGGACAGAGACGTGTTCTACATTGTCCCTTCTCGTCATCCAGTTTGTGCCTCTGCTGCTTCTGCTGTTAGGAATCGCTCCTTGAAAGACGAGCGAGAGCGTCTTTCTGGGTGCATTGCACTGAGTGAGTGCTCGCTAGGGACTTTGCACTCGGAGCCAAGGCAACAGGGCGTGCTTGTCCGCAGAACTGAGAGCACGCTGTTGGGCAGAGCTGAAACTGACCGCTGCAGTTCAGCTCTCTCCGGACGGCAGACGCCGAAGAACGAAGCCGCTTGCGAGCGGCGCAGTGCAGCGAAGAGCACACGAGCAGCCAAAGAGCTCCTTCACAATCGCTTTCACTTCTCAGTGCTCTTGCTGCTTGGAAAAGCAGCACACAGCCGTTGCACGCCAGGGCAAAAGCTGGGGCAGTGCCCGTCCTCACTCCTTCGCTGTGCTGTACTCCTTGCAGCTAGAGCGAAGCGAGAAGGACGCGAGGAAGTAGAAGGCCTTCTTAAAGTAGCCCCTTGTCAGCAGCCCTGAAAGGGCGCATAACACACGGCGTCTCGCTGCCCTCCGTTCTACATACTCGCGTCTCCCTTTGCCGACTTGCCAAAGTTGCTACCAGAGCAGAGGCGGCCCGATTGAAGAGGCTGTGCTTAGGTTCACCTTCTCCTTACTGCACGTAAGCCACGTCCAGCTCCTCGCTGCACTCTGGATTTCCCTTCTCCGCGGCACTTAGCGTGGTGCTGTGTGTGTGCAACTCGGCGCCTAGAAGCGACTGCCAATGCTTTCAGAGCGGGCTGCAAGGGAACCAAGGAGCAGCACAAGCAGCAGTGCTTCAGCTTGCTCCTTCCGACTGCTAAGGGCACTTGGGAAGGCAAGCGAGAGTCAATTACCTTCCTCTCCTAATAGCCTCTAACGTGGTGCACACAAGCACGGCACATAGCCGCTTCGTTCACCGCCCTCGCCCACGCCTACGCCTGGCTCCGCTTTCACTTGCCGGCGGCCAGAAGCCGCTGCAGGG
This sequence comes from Sturnus vulgaris, assembly GCF_052056855.1. Classification (NCBI taxonomy): domain Eukaryota; kingdom Metazoa; phylum Chordata; class Aves; order Passeriformes; family Sturnidae; genus Sturnus; species Sturnus vulgaris. The sequence goes on from NW_028276062.1 coordinate 697,257, forward strand.
GCGCCACATACCCAGCAGTGTGCGGGCAGCCAAGAGCTCGAGAACAGTGCTTCTGCCCAAGCCCGCCTAGGGCGTGCACCTTTGTTCTCAGAGCTCCGTGTAACAGTCTGCCTTTCTCGCAGTTCGAATGGAAATCGAAAGCTTTTCGCCTACGCCCTTCACTGAGTTCCGTCGTGTAACAGTCTGCCTTTCTCGCAGTTCGAATGGAAATCGAAAGCTTTTCGCCTACGCCCTTCACAGAGATCCGTTGCTAGGACGAGAATGTCTTGTGGCCGGAGCTCGCCCCCGCCGCGAGGAAGCTGCTCTTAGCACCGCGTTGCAGGGACACGTCTCGCTTCTTGACTTCGTGCTTAGCGCTCTCCGAATTCGCTGCTAGCTCCGCGGTCCGTCTCAGCTTCAAATAGCTGCGCTCGCAGTACATAGAGCTTCGCAAGGACCGAAGACCCGGAGGGACGTATCGCACACGACAATGTGCCAGGACAGAGACGTGTTCTACATTGTCCCTTCTCGTCATCCAGTTTGTGCCTCTGCTGCTTCTGCTGTTAGGAATCGCTCCTTGAAAGACGAGCGAGAGCGTCTTTCTGGGTGCATTGCACTGAGTGAGTGCTCGCTAGGGACTTTGCACTCGGAGCCAAGGCAACAGGGCGTGCTTGTCCGCAGAACTGAGAGCACGCTGTTGGGCAGAGCTGAAACTGACCGCTGCAGTTCAGCTCTCTCCGGACGGCAGACGCCGAAGAACGAAGCCGCTTGCGACCGGCGCAGTGCAGCGAAGAGCACACGAGCAGCCAAAGAGCTCCTTCACAATCGCTTTCACTTCTCAGTGCTCTTGCTGCTTGGAAAAGCAGCACACAGCCGTTGCACGCCAGGGCAAAAGCTGGGGCAGTGCCCGTCCTCACTCCTTCGCTGTGCTGTACTCCTTGCAGCTAGAGCGAAGCGAGAAGGACGCGAGGACGAAGAAGGCCTTCTTAAAGTAGCCCCTTGTCAGCAGCCCTGAAAGGGCGCATAACACACGGCGTCTCGCTGCCCTCCGTTCTACATACTCGCGTCTCCCTTTGCCGTCTTGCAAAAGTTGCTACCAGAGCAGAGGCGGCCAGATTGAAGAGGCTGTGCTTAGGTTCACCTTCTCCTTACTGCACGTAAGCCACGTCCAGCTCCTCGCTGCACTCTGGATTTCCCTTCTCCGCGGCACTTAGCGTGGTGCTGTGTGTGTGCAACTCGGCGCCTAGAAGCGACCGCCAATGCTTTCAGAGCGGGCTGCAAGGGAACCAAGGAGCAGCACAAGCAGCAGTGCTTCAGCTTGCTCCTTCCGACTGCTAAGGGCACTTGGGACGGCAAGCGAGAGTCAACCACCTTCCTCTCCTAGTAGCCTCTAACGTGGTGCACACAAGCACGGCACATAGCCGCTTCGTTCACCGCCCTCGCCCACGCCTGGCTCCGCTTTCACTTGTCGGCGGCCAGAAGCCGCCGCAGGGGCGCCACATACCCAGCAGTGTGCGGGCAGCCAAGAGCTCGAGAACGCTGCTTCTGCCCAAGCCCGCCTAGGGCGTGCACCTTTGTTCTCAGAGCTCCGTGTAACAGTCTGCCTTTCTCGCAGTTCGAATGGAAATCGAAAGCTTTTCGCCTACGCCCTTCACAGAGATCCGTTGCTAGGACGAGACTGTCTTGTGGCCGGAGCTCGCCCCCGCCGCGAGGAAGCTGCTCTTAGCACCGCGTTGCAGGGACACGTCTCGCTTCTTGACTTCGTGCTTAGCGCTCTCCGAATTCGCTGCTAGCTCCGCGGTCCGTCTCAGCTGCAAGTAGCTGCGCTCGCAGTACATAGAGCTTCGCAAGGACCGAAGACCCGGAGGGACGTATCGCACACGACAATGTGCCAGGACAGAGACGTGTTCTACATTGTCCCTTCTCGTCATCCAGTTTGTGCCTCTGCTGCTTCTGCTGTTAGGAATCGCTCCTTGAAAGACGAGCGAGAGCGTCTTTCTGGGTGCATTGCACTGAGTGAGTGCTCGCTAGGGACTTTGCACTCGGAGCCAAGGCAACAGGGCGTGCTTGTCCGCAGAACTGAGAGCACGCTGTTGGGCAGAGCTGAAACTGACCGCTGCAGTTCAGCTCTCTCCGGACGGCAGACGCCGAAGAACGAAGCCGCTTGCGAGCGGCGCAGTGCAGCGAAGAGCACACGAGCAGCCAAAGAGCTCCTTCACAATCGCTTTCACTTCTCAGTGCTCTTGCTGCTTGGAAAAGCAGCACACAGCCGTTGCACGCCAGGGCAAAAGCTGGGGCAGTGCCCGTCCTCACTCCTTCGCTGTGCTGTACTCCTTGCAGCTAGAGCGAAGCGAGAAGGACGCGAGGACGAAGAAGGCGTTCTTAAAGTAGCCCCTTGTCAGCAGCCCTGAAAGGGCGCATAACACACGGCGTCTCGCTGCCCTCCGTTCTACATACTCGCGTCTCCCTTTGCCGTCTTGCAAAAGTTGCTACCAGAGCAGAGGCGGCCAGATTGAAGAGGCTGTGCTTAGGTTCACCTTCTCCTTACTGCACGTAAGCCACGTCCAGCTCCTCGCTGCACTCTGGATTTCCCTTCTCCGCGGCACTTAGCGTGGTGCTGTGTGTGTGCAACTCGGCGCCTAGAAGTGACCGCCAATGCTTTCAGAGCGGGCTGCAAGGGAACCAAGGAGCAGCACAAGCAGCAGTGCTTCAGCTTGCTCCTTCCGACTGCTAAGGGCACTTGGGAAGGCAAGCGAGAGTCAACCACCTTCCTCTCCTAGTAGCCTCTAACGTGGTGCACACAAGCACGGCACTTAGCCGCTTCGTTCACCGCCCTCGCCCTCGCCCACGCCTTGCTCCGCTTTCACTTGTCGCCGGCCAGAAGCCGCCGCAGGGGCGCCACATACCCAGCAGTGTGCGGGCAGCCAAGAGCTCGAGAACAGTGCTTCTGCCCAAGCCCGCCTAGGGCGTGCACCTTTGTTCTCAGAGCTCCGTGTAACAGTCTGCCTTTCTCGCAGTTCGAATGGAAATCGAAAGCTTTTCGCCTACGCCCTTCACAGAGATCCGTTGCTAGGACGAGACTGTCTTGTGGCCGGAGCTCGCCCCCGCCGCGAGGAAGCTGCTCTTAGCACCGCGTTGCAGGGACACGTCTCGCTTCTTGACTTCGTGCTTAGCGCTCTCCGAATTCGCTGCTAGCTCCGCGGTCCGTCTCAGCTTCAAGTAGCTGCGCTCGCAGTACATAGAGCTTCGCAAGGACCGAAGACCCGGAGGGACGTATCGCACACGACAATGTGCCAGGACAGAGACGTGTTCTACATTGTCCCTTCTCGTCATCCAGTTTGTGCCTCTGCTGCTTCTGCTGTTAGGAATCGCTCCTTGAAAGACGAGCGAGAGCGTCTTTCTGGGTGCATTGCACTGAGTGAGTGCTCGCTAGGGACTTTGCACTCGGAGCCAAGGCAACAGGGCGTGCTTGTCCGCAGAACTGAGAGCACGCTGTTGGGCAGAGCTGAAACTGACCGCTGCAGTTCAGCTCTCTCCGGACGGCAGACGCCGAAGAACGAAGCCGCTTGCGAGCGGCGCAGTGCAGCGAAGAGCACACGAGCAGCCAAAGAGCTCCTTCACAATCGCTTTCACTTCTCAGTGCTCTTGCTGCTTGGAAAAGCAGCACACAGCCGTTGCACGCCAGGGCAAAAGCTGGGGCAGTGCCCGTCCTCACTCCTTCGCTGTGCTGTACTCCTTGCAGCTAGAGCGAAGCGAGAAGGACGCGAGGACGAAGAAGGCGTTCTTAAAGTAGCCCCCTGTCAGCAGCCCTGAAAGGGCGCATAACACACGGCGTCTCGCTGCCCTCCGTTCTACATACTCGCGTCTCCCTTTGCCGTCTTGCAAAAGTTGCTACCAGAGCAGAGGCGGCCAGATTGAAGAGGCTGTGCTTAGGTTCACCTTCTCCTTACTGCACGTAAGCCACGTCCAGCTCCTCGCTGCACTCTGGATTTCCCTTCTCCGCGGCACTTAGCGTGGTGCTGTGTGTGTGCAACTCGGCGCCTAGAAGTGACCGCCAATGCTTTCAGAGCGGGCTGCAAGGGAACCAAGGAGCAGCACAAGCAGCAGTGCTTCAGCTTGCTCCTTCCGACTGCTAAGGGCACTTGGGAAGGCAAGCGAGAGTCAACCACCTTCCTCTCCTAGTAGCCTCTAACGTGGTGCACACAAGCACGGCACTTAGCCGCTTCGTTCACCGCCCTCGCCCTCGCCCACGCCTTGCTCCGCTTTCACTTGTCGGCGGCCAGAAGCCGCCGCAGGGGCGCCACATACCCAGCAGTGTGCGGGCAGCCAAGAGCTCGAGAACAGTGCTTCTGCCCAAGCCCGGCTAGGGCGTGCACCTTTGTTCTCAGAGCTCCGTGTAACAGTCTGCCTTTCTCGCAGTTCGAATGGAAATCGAAAGCTTTTCGCCTACGCCCTTCACAGAGATCCGTTGCTAGGACGAGACTGTCTTGTGGCCGGAGCTCGCCCCCGCCGCGAGGAAGCTGCTCTTAGCACCGCGTTGCAGGGACACGTCTCGCTTCTTGACTTCGTGCTTAGCGCTCTCCGAATTCGCTGCTAGCTCCGCGGTCCGTCTCAGCTGCAAGTAGCTGCGCTCGCAGTACATAGAGCTTCGCAAGGACCGAAGACCCGGAGGGACGTATCGCACACGACAATGTGCCAGGACAGAGACGTGTTCTACATTGTCCCTTCTCGTCATCCAGTTTGTGCCTCTGCTGCTTCTGCTGTTAGGAATCGCTCCTTGAAAGACGAGCGAGAGCGTCTTTCTGGGTGCATTGCACTGAGTGAGTGCTCGCTAGGGACTTTGCACTCGGAGCCAAGGCAACAGGGCGTGCTTGTCCGCAGAACTGAGAGCACGCTGTTGGGCAGAGCTGAAACTGACCGCTGCAGTTCAGCTCTCTCCGGACGGCAGACGCCGAAGAACGAAGCCGCTTGCGAGCGGCGCAGTGCAGCGAAGAGCACACGAGCAGCCAAAGAGCTCCTTCACAATCGCTTTCACTTCTCAGTGCTCTTGCTGCTTGGAAAAGCAGCACACAGCCGTTGCACGCCAGGGCAAAAGCTGGGGCAGTGCCCGTCCTCACTCCTTCGCTGTGCTGTACTCCTTGCAGCTAGAGCGAAGCGAGAAGGACGCGAGGACGAAGAAGGCGTTCTTAAAGTAGCCCCTTGTCAGCAGCCCTGAAAGGGCGCATAACACACGGCGTCTCGCTGCCCTCCGTTCTACATACTCGCGTCTCCCTTTGCCGTCTTGCAAAAGTTGCTACCAGAGCAGAGGCGGCCAGATTGAAGAGGCTGTGCTTAGGTTCACCTTCTCCTTACTGCACGTAAGCCACGTCCAGCTCCTCGCTGCACTCTGGATTTCCCTTCTCCGCGGCACTTAGCGTGGTGCTGTGTGTGTGCAACTCGGCGCCTAGAAGTGACCGCCAATGCTTTCAGAGCGGGCTGCAAGGGAACCAAGGAGCAGCACAAGCAGCAGTGCTTCAGCTTGCTCCTTCCGACTGCTAAGGGCACTTGGGAAGGCAAGCGAGAGTCAACCACCTTCCTCTCCTAGTAGCCTCTAACGTGGTGCACACAAGCACGGCACATAGCCGCTTCGTTCACCGCCCTCGCCCTCGCCCACGCCTTGCTCCGCTTTCAATTGTCGGCGGCCAGAAGCCGCCGCAGGGGCGCCACATACCCAGCAGTGTGCGGGCAGCCAAGAGCTCGAGAACAGTGCTTCTGCCCAAGCCCGCCTAGGGCGTGCACCTTTGTTCTCAGAGCTCCGTGTAACAGTCTGCCTTTCTCGCAGTTCGAATGGAAATCGAAAGCTTTTCGCCTACGCCCTTCACAGAGATCCGTTGCCAGGACGAGAATGTCTCGTGGCCGGAGCTCGCCCCCACCGCGAGGAAGCTGCTCTTAGCACCGCGTTGCAGGGACACGTCTCGCTTCTTGACTTCGTGCTTAGCGCTCTCCGAATTCGCTGCTAGCTCCGCGGTCCGTCTCAGCTGCAAGTAGCTGCGCTCGCAGTACATAGAGCTTCGCAAGGACCGAAGACCCGGAGGGACGTATCGCACACGACAATGTGCCAGGACAGAGACGTGTTCTACATTGTCCCTTCTCGTCATCCAGTTTGTGCCTCTGCTGCTTCTGCTGTTAGGAATCGCTCCTTGAAAGACGAGCGAGAGCGTCTTTCTGGGTGCATTGCACTGAGTGAGTGCTCGCTAGGGACTTTGCACTCGGAGCCAAGGCAACAGGGCGTGCTTGTCCGCAGAACTGAGAGCACGCTGTTGGGCAGAGCTGAAACTGACCGCTGCAGTTCAGCTCTCTCCGGACGGCAGACGCCGAAGAACGAAGCCGCTTGCGAGCGGCGCAGTGCAGCGAAGAGCACACGAGCAGCCAAAGAGCTCCTTCACAATCGCTTTCACTTCTCAGTGCTCTTGCTGCTTGGAAAAGCAGCACACAGCCGTTGCACGCCAGGGCAAAAGCTGGGGCAGTGCCCGTCCTCACTCCTTCGCTGTGCTGTACTCCTTGCAGCTAGAGCGAAGCGAGAAGGACGCGAGGACGAAGAAGGCGTTCTTAAAGTAGCCCCCTGTCAGCAGCCCTGAAAGGGCGCATAACACACGGCGTCTCGCTGCCCTCCGTTCTACATACTCGCGTCTCCCTTTGCCGTCTTGCAAAAGTTGCTACCAGAGCAGAGGCGGCCAGATTGAAGAGGCTGTGCTTAGGTTCACCTTCTCCTTACTGCACGTAAGCCACGTCCAGCTGCTCGCTGCACTCTGGATTTCCCTTCTCCGCGGCACTTAGCGTGGTGCTGTGTGTGTGCAACTCGGCGCCTAGAAGTGACCGCCAATGCTTTCAGAGCGGGCTGCAAGGGAACCAAGGAGCAGCACAAGCAGCAGTGCTTCAGCTTGCTCCTTCCGACTGCTAAGGGCACTTGGGAAGGCAAGCGAGAGTCAACCACCTTCCTCTCCTAGTAGCCTCTAACGTGGTGCACACAAGCACGGCACTTAGCCGCTTCGTTCACCGCCCTCGCCCTCGCCCACGCCTTGCTCCGCTTTCACTTGTCGGCGGCCAGAAGCCGCCGCAGGGGCGCCACATACCCAGCAGTGTGCGGGCAGCCAAGAGCTCGAGAACAGTGCTTCTGCCCAAGCCCGCCTAGGGCGTGCACCTTTGTTCTCAGAGCTCCGTGTAACAGTCTGCCTTTCTCGCAGTTCGAATGGAAATCGAAAGCTTTTCGCCTACGCCCTTCACAGAGATCCGTTGCTAGGACGAGACTGTCTCGTGGCCGGAGCTCGCCCCCCGCCGCGAGGAAGCTGCTCTTAGCACCGCGTTGCAGGGACACGTCTCGCTTCTTGACTTCGTGCTTAGCGCTCTCCGAATTCGCTGCTAGCTCCGCGGTCCGTCTCAGCTTCAAGTAGCTGCGCTCGCAGTACATAGAGCTTCGCAAGGACCGAAGACCCGGAGGGACGTATCGCACACGACAATGTGCCAGGACAGAGACGTGTTCTACATTGTCCCTTCTCGTCATCCAGTTTGTGCCTCTGCTGCTTCTGCTGTTAGGAATCGCTCCTTGAAAGACGAGCGAGAGCGTCTTTCTGGGTGCATTGCACTGAGTGAGTGCTCGCTAGGGACTTTGCACTCGGAGCCAAGGCAACAGGGCGTGCTTGTCCGCAGAACTGAGAGCACGCTGTTGGGCAGAGCTGAAACTGACCGCTGCAGTTCAGCTCTCTCCGGACGGCAGACGCCGAAGAACGAAGCCGCTTGCGAGCGGCGCAGTGCAGCGAAGAGCACACGAGCAGCCAAAGAGCTCCTTCACAATCGCTTTCACTTCTCAGTGCTCTTGCTGCTTGGAAAAGCAGCACACAGCCGTTGCACGCCAGGGCAAAAGCTGGGGCAGTGCCCGTCCTCACTCCTTCGCTGTGCTGTACTCCTTGCAGCTAGAGCGAAGCGAGAAGGACGCGAGGACGAAGAAGGCCTTCTTAAAGTAGCCCCTTGTCAGCAGCCCTGAAAGGGCGCATAACACACGGCGTCTCGCTGCCCTCCGTTCTACATACTCGGGTCTCCCTTTGCCGTCTTGCAAAAGTTGCTACCAGAGCAGAGGCGGCCAGATTGAAGAGGCTGTGCTTAGGTTCACCTTCTCCTTACTGCACGTAAGCCACGTCCAGCTCCTCGCTGCACTCTGGATTTCCCTTCTCCGCGGCACTTAGCGTGGTGCTGTGTGTGTGCAACTCGGCGCCTAGAAGCGACCGCCAATGCTTTCAGAGCGGGCTGCAAGGGAACCAAGGAGCAGCACAAGCAGCAGTGCTTCAGCTTGCTCCTTCCGACTGCTAAGGGCACTTGGGAAGGCAAGCGAGAGTCAACCACCTTCCTCTCCTAGTAGCCTCTAACGTGGTGCACACAAGCACGGCACATAGCCGCTTCGTTCACCGCCCTCGCCCACGCCTGGCTCCGCTTTCACTTGTCGGCGGCCAGAAGCCGCCGCAGGGGCGCCACATACCCAGCAGTGTGCGGGCAGCCAAGAGCTCGAGAACGCTGCTTCTGCCCAAGCCCGCCTAGGGCGTGCACCTTTGTTCTCAGAGCTCCGTGTAACAGTCTGCCTTTCTCGCAGTTCGAATGGAAATCGAAAGCTTTTCGCCTACGCCCTTCACAGAGATCCGTTGCTAGGACGAGACTGTCTTGTGGCCGGAGCTCGCCCCCGCCGCGAGGAAGCTGCTCTTAGCACCGCGTTGCAGGGACACGTCTCGCTTCTTGACTTCGTGCTTAGCGCTCTCCGAATTCGCTGCTAGCTCCGCGGTCCGTCTCAGCTTCAAGTAGCTGCGCTCGCAGTACATAGAGCTTCGCAAGGACCGAAGACCCGGAGGGACGTATCGCACACGACAATGTGCCAGGACAGAGACGTGTTCTACATTGTCCCTTCTCGTCATCCTGTTTGTGCCTCTGCTGCTTCTGCTGTTAGGAATCGCTCCTTGAAAGACGAGCGAGAGCGTCTTTCTGGGTGCATTGCACTGAGTGAGTGCTCGCTAGGGACTTTGCACTCGGAGCCAAGGCAACAGGGCGTGCTTGTCCGCAGAACTGAGAGCACGCTGTTGGGCAGAGCTGAAACTGACCGCTGCAGTTCAGCTCTCTCCGGACGGCAGACGCCGAAGAACGAAGCCGCTTGCGAGCGGCGCAGTGCAGCGAAGAGCACACGAGCAGCCAAAGAGCTCCTTCACAATCGCTTTCACTTCTCAGTGCTCTTGCTGCTTGGAAAAGCAGCACACAGCCGTTGCACGCCAGGGCAAAAGCTGGGGCAGTGCCCGTCCTCACTCCTTCGCTGTGCTGTACTCCTTGCAGCTAAAGCGAAGCGAGAAGGACGCCAGGAAGTAGAAGGCCTTCTTAAAGTAGCCCCTTGTCAGCAGCCCTGAAAGGGCGCATAACACACGGCGTCTCGCTGCCCTCCGTTCTACATACTCGCGTCTCCCTTTGCCGACTTGCCAAAGTTGCTACCAGAGCAGAGGCGGCCAGATTGAAGAGGCAGTGTCTAAGTTCACCTTTTCCTTACTGCACGTAAGCCACGTCCAGCTCCTCGCTGCACTCTGGATTTCCCTTCTCCGCGGCACTTAGCGTGGTGCTGTGTGTGTGCAACTCGGCGCCTAGAAGTGACCGCCAATGCTTTCAGAGCGGGCTGCAAGGGAACCAAGGAGCAGCACAAGCAGCAGTGCTTCAGCTTGCTCCTTCCGACTGCTAAGGGCACTTGGGAAGGCAAGCGAGAGTCAACCACCTTCCTCTCCTAATAGCCTCTAACGTGGTGCACACAAGCACGGCACTTAGCCGCTTCGTTCACCGCCCTCGCCCACGCCTGGCTCCGCTTTCACTTGCCGGCGGCCAGAAGCCGCCGCAGGGGCGCCACATACCCAGCAGTGTGCCGGCAGCCAAGCGCTCGAGAACGCTGCTTCTGCCCAAGCCCGCCTAGGGCGTGCACCTTTGTTCTCAGAGCTCCGTGTAACAGTCTGCCTTTCTCGCAGTTCGAATGGAAATCGAAAGCTTTTCGCCTACGCCCTTCACAGAGATCCGTTCCTAGGACGAGACTGTCTTGTGGCCGGAGCTCGCCCCCGCCGCGAGGAAGCTGCTCTTAGCACCGCGTTGCAGGGACACGTCTCGCTTCTTGACTTCGTGCTTAGCGCTCTCCGAATTCGCTGCTAGCTCCGCGGTCCGTCTCAGCTTCAAGTAGCTGCGCTCGCAGTACATAGAGCTTCGCAAGGACCGAAGACCCGGAGGGACGTATCGCACACGACAATGTGCCAGGACAGAGACGTGTTCTACATTGTCCGTTCTCGTCATCCAGTTTGTGCCTCTGCTGCTTCTGCTGTTAGGAATCGCTCCTGGAAAGACGAGCGAGAGCGTCTTTCTGGGTGCATTGCACTGAGTGAGTGCTCGCTAGGGACTTTGCACTCGGAGCCAAGGCAACAGGGCGTGCTTGTCCGCAGAACTGAGAGCACGCTGTTGGGCAGAGCTGAAACTGACCGCTGCAGTTCAGCTCTCTCCGGACGGCAGACGCCGAAGAACGAAGCCGCTTGCGAGCAGCGCAGTGCAGCGAAGAGCACACGAGCAGCCAAAGAGCTCCTTCACAATCGCTTTCACTTCTCAGTGCTCTTGCTGCTTGGAAAAGCAGCACACAGCCGTTGCACGCCAGGGCAAAAGCTGGGGCAGTGCCCGTCCTCACTCCTTCGCTGTGCTGTACTCCTTGCAGCTAGAGCGAAGCGAGAAGGACGCCAGGAAGTAGAAGGCCTTCTTAAAGTAGCCCCTTGTCAGCAGCCCTGAAAGGGCGCATAACACACGGCGTCTCGCTGCCCTCCGTTCTACATACTCGGGTCTCCCTTTGCCGTCTTGCAAAAGTTGCTACCAGAGCAGAGGCGGCCAGATTGAAGAGGCTGTGCTTAGGTTCACCTTCTCCTTACTGCACGTAAGCCACGTCCAGCTCCTCGCTGCACTCTGGATTTCCCTTCTCCGCGGCACTTAGCGTGGTGCTGTGTGTGTGCAACTCGGCGCCTAGAAGCGACCGCCAATGCTTTCAGAGCGGGCTGCAAGGGAACCAAGGAGCAGCACAAGCAGCAGTGCTTCAGCTTGCTCCTTCCGACTGCTAAGGGCACTTGGGAAGGCAAGCGAGAGTCAACCACCTTCCTCTCCTAGTAGCCTCTAACGTGGTGCACACAAGCACGGCACATAGCCGCTTCGTTCACCGCCCTCGCCCACGCCTGGCTCCGCTTTCACTTGTCGGCGGCCAGAAGCCGCCGCAGGGGCGCCACATACCCAGCAGTGTGCGGGCAGCCAAGAGCTCGAGAACGCTGCTTCTGCCCAAGCCCGCCTAGGGCGTGCACCTTTGTTCTCAGAGCTCCGTGTAACAGTCTGCCTTTCTCGCAGTTCGAATGGAAATCGAAAGCTTTTCGCCTACGCCCTTCACAGAGATCCGTTGCTAGGACGAGAATGTCTCGTGACCGGAGCTCGCCCCCGCCGCGAGGAAGCTGCTCTTAGCACCGCGTTGCAGGGACACGTCTCGCTTCTTGACTTCGTGCTTAGCGCTCTCCGAATTCGCCGCTAGCTCCGCGGTCCTTCTCAGCTTCAAGTAGCAGCGCTCGCAGTACATAGAGCTTCGCAAGGACCGAAGACCCGGAGGGACGTATCGCACACGACAATGTGCCAGGACAGAGACGTGTTCTACATTGTCCCTTCTCGTCATCCAGTTTGTGCCTCTGCTGCTTCTGCTGTTAGGAATCGCTCCTTGAAAGACGAGCGAGAGCGTCTTTCTGGGTGCATTGCACTGAGTGAGTGCTCGCTAGGGACTTTGCACTCGGAGCCAAGGCAACAGGGCGTGCTTGTCCGCAGAACTGAGAGCGCGCTGTTGGGCAGAGCTGAAACTGACCGCTGCAGTTCAGCTCTCTCCGGACGGCAGACGCCGAAGAACGAAGCCGCTTGCGAGCGGCGCAGTGCAGCGAAGAGCACACGAGCAGCCAAAGAGCTCCTTCACAATCGCTTTCACTTCTCAGTGCTCTTGCTGCTTGGAAAAGCAGCACACAGCCGTTGCACGCCAGGGCAAAAGCTGGGGCAGTGCCCGTCCTCACTCCTTCGCTGTGCTGTACTCCTTGCAGCTAAAGCGAAGCGAGAAGGACGCCAGGAAGTAGAAGGCCTTCTTAAAGTAGCCCCTTGTCAGCAGCCCTGAAAGGGCGCATAACACACGGCGTCTCGCTGCCCTCCGTTCTACATACTCGCGTCTCCCTTTGCCGTCTTGCAAAAGTTGCTACCAGAGCAGAGGCGGCCAGATTGAAGAGGCTGTGCTTAGGTTCACCTTCTCCTTACTGCACGTAAGCCACGTCCAGCTCCTCGCTGCACTCTGGATTTCCCTTCTCCGCGGCACTTAGCGTGGTGCTGTGTGTGTGCAACTCGGCGCCTAGAAGTGACCGCCAATGCTTTCAGAGCGGGCTGCAAGGGAACCAAGGAGCAGCACAAGCAGCAGTGCTTCAGCTTGCTCCTTCCGACTGCTAAGGGCACTTGGGAAGGCAAGCGAGAGTCAACCACCTTCCTCTCCTAGTAGCCTCTAACGTGGTGCACACAAGCACGGCACTTAGCCGCTTCGTTCACCGCCCTCGCCCACGCCTGGCTCCGCTTTCACTTGTCGGCGGCCAGAAGCCGCCGCAGGGGCGCCACATACCCAGCAGTGTGCGGGCAGCCAAGAGCTCGAGAACAGTGCTTCTGCCCAAGCCCGCCTAGGGCGTGCACCTTTGTTCTCAGAGCTCCGTGTAACAGTCTGCCTTTCTCGCAGTTCGAATGGAAATCGAAAGCTTTTCGCCTACGCCCTTCACAGAGATCCGTTGCCAGGACGAGACTGTCTGGTGGCCGGAGCTCGCCCCCGCCGCGAGGAAGCTGCTCTTAGCACCGCGTTGCAGGGACACGTCTCGCTTCTTGACTTCGTGCTTAGCGCTCTCCGAATTCGCTGCTAGCTCCGCGGTCCGTCTCAGCTTCAAGTAGCTGCGCTCGCAGTACATAGAGCTTCGCAAGGACCGAAGACCCGGAGGGACGTATCGCACACGACAATGTGCCAGGACAGAGACGTGTTCTACATTGTCCCTTCTCGTCATCCAGTTTGTGCCTCTGCTGCTTCTGCTGTTAGGAATCGCTCCTTGAAAGACGAGCGAGAGCGTCTTTCTGGGTGCATTGCACTGAGTGAGTGCTCGCTAGGGACTTTGCACTCGGAGCCAAGGCAACAGGGCGTGCTTGTCCGCAGAACTGAGAGCACGCTGTTGGGCAGAGCTGAAACTGACCGCTGCAGTTCAGCTCTCTCCGGACGGCAGACGCCGAAGAACGAAGCCGCTTGCGAGCGGCGCAGTGCAGCGAAGAGCACACGAGCAGCCAAAGAGCTCCTTCACAATCGCTTTCACTTCTCAGTGCTCTTGCTGCTTGGAAAAGCAGCACACAGCCGTTGCACGCCAGGGCAAAAGCTGGGGCAGTGCCCGTCCTCACTCCTTCGCTGTGCTGTACTCCTTGCAGCTAGAGCGAAGCGAGAAGGACGCGAGGACGAAGAAGGCGTTCTTAAAGTAGCCCCTTGTCAGCAGCCCTGAAAGGGCGCATAACACACGGCGTCTCGCTGCCCTCCGTTCTACATACTCGCGTCTCCCTTTGCCGTCTTGCAAAAGTTGCTACCAGAGCAGAGGCGGCCAGATTGAAGAGGCTGTGCTTAGGTTCACCTTCTCCTTACTGCACGTAAGCCACGTCCAGCTCCTCGCTGCACTCTGGATTTCCCTTCTCCGCGGCACTTAGCGTGGTGCTGTGTGTGTGCAACTCGGCGCCTAGAAGTGACCGCCAATGCTTTCAGAGCGGGCTGCAAGGGAACCAAGGAGCAGCACAAGCAGCAGTGCTTCAGCTTGCTCCTTCCGACTGCTAAGGGCACTTGGGAAGGCAAGCGAGAGTCAACCACCTTCCTCTCCTAGTAGCCTCTAACGTGGTGCACACAAGCACGGCACATAGCCGCTTCGTTCACCGCCCTCGCCCTCGCCCACGCCTTGCTCCGCTTTCACTTGTCGGCGGCCAGAAGCCGCCGCAGGGGCGCCACATACCCAGCAGTGTGCGGGCAGCCAAGAGCTCGAGAACAGTGCTTCTGCCCAAGCCCGCCTAGGGCGTGCACCTTTGTTCTCAGAGCTCCGTGTAACAGTCTGCCTTTCTCGCAGTTCGAATGGAAATCGAAAGCTTTTCGCCTACGCCCTTCACAGAGATCCGTTGCCAGGACGAGAATGTCTCGTGGCCGGAGCTCGCCCCCGCCGCGAGGAAGCTGCTCTTAGCACCGCGTTGCAGGGACACGTCTCGCTTCTTGACTTCGTGCTTAGCGCTCTCCAAATTCGCCGCTAGCTCCGCGGTCCTTCTCAGCTTCAAGTAGCAGCGCTCGCAGTACATAGAGCTTCGCAAGGACCGAAGACCCGGAGGGACGTATCGCACACGACAATGTGCCAGGACAGAGACGTGTTCTACATTGTCCCTTCTCGTCATCCAGTTTGTGCCTCTGCTGCTTCTGCTGTTAGGAATCGCTCCTTGAAAGACGAGCGAGGGCGTCTTTCTGGGTGCATTGCACTGAGTGAGTGCTCGCTAGGGACTTTGCACTCGGAGCCAAGGCAACAGGGCGTGCTTGTCCGCAGAACTGAGAGCACGCTGTTGGGCAGAGCTGAAACTGACCGCTGCAGTTCAGCTCTCTCCGGACGGCAGACGCCGAAGAACGAAGCCGCTTGCGAGCGGCGCAGTGCAGCGAAGAGCACACGAGCAGCCAAAGAGCTCCTTCACAATCGCTTTCACTTCTCAGTGCTCTTGCTGCTTGGAAAAGCAGCACACAGCCGTTGCACGCCAGGGCAAAAGCTGGGGCAGTGCCCGTCCTCACTCCTTCGCTGTGCTGTACTCCTTGCAGCTAGAGCGAAGCGAGAAGGACGCGAGGACGAAGAAGGCCTTCTTAAAGTAGCCCCTTGTCAGCAGCCCTGAAAGGGCGCATAACACACGGCGTCTCGCTGCCCTCCGTTCTACATACTCGGGTCTCCCTTTGCCGTCTTGCAAAAGTTGCTACCAGAGCAGAGGCGGCCAGATTGAAGAGGCTGTGCTTAGGTTCACCTTCTCCTTACTGCACGTAAGCCACGTCCAGCTCCTCGCTGCACTCTGGATTTCCCTTCTCCGCGGCACTTAGCGTGGTGCTGTGTGTGTGCAACTCGGCGCCTAGAAGTGACCGCCAATGCTTTCAGAGCGGGCTGCAAGGGAACCAAGGAGCAGCACAAGCAGCAGTGCTTCAGCTTGCTCCTTCCGACTGCTAAGGGCACTTGGGACGGCAAGCGAGAGTCAACCACCTTCCTCTCCTAGTAGCCTCTAACGTGGTGCACACAAGCACGGCACATAGCCGCTTCGTTCACCGCCCTCGCCCACGCCTGGCTCCGCTTTCACTTGTCGGCGGCCAGAAGCCGCCGCAGGGGCGCCACATACCCAGCAGTGTGCGGGCAGCCAAGAGCTCGAGAACGCTGCTTCTGCCCAAGCCCGCCTAGGGCGTGCACCTTTGTTCTCAGAGCTCCGTGTAACAGTCTGCCTTTCTCGCAGTTCGAATGGAAATCGAAAGCTTTTCGCCTACGCCCTTCACAGAGATCCGTTGCTAGGACGAGACTGTCTTGTGGCCGGAGCTCGCCCCCGCCGCGAGGAAGCTGCTCTTAGCACCGCGTTGCAGGGACACGTCTCGCTTCTTGACTTCGTGCTTAGCGCTCTCCGAATTCGCTGCTAGCTCCGCGGTCCGTCTCAGCTGCAAGTAGCTGCGCTCGCAGTACATAGAGCTTCGCAAGGACCGAAGACCCGGAGGGACGTATCGCACACGACAATGTGCCAGGACAGAGACGTGTTCTACATTGTCCCTTCTCGTCATCCAGTTTGTGCCTCTGCTGCTTCTGCTGTTAGGAATCGCTCCTTGAAAGACGAGCGAGAGCGTCTTTCTGGGTGCATTGCACTGAGTGAGTGCTCGCTAGGGACTTTGCACTCGGAGCCAAGGCAACAGGGCGTGCTTGTCCGCAGAACTGAGAGCACGCTGTTGGGCAGAGCTGAAACTGACCGCTGCAGTTCAGCTCTCTCCGGACGGCAGACGCCGAAGAACGAAGCCGCTTGCGAGCGGCGCAGTGCAGCGAAGAGCACACGAGCAGCCAAAGAGCTCCTTCACAATCGCTTTCACTTCTCAGTGCTCTTGCTGCTTGGAAAAGCAGCACACAGCCGTTGCACGCCAGGGCAAAAGCTGGGGCAGTGCCCGTCCTCACTCCTTCGCTGTGCTGTACTCCTTGCAGCTAGAGCGAAGCGAGAAGGACGCGAGGACGAAGAAGGCGTTCTTAAAGTAGCCCCTTGTCAGCAGCCCTGAAAGGGCGCATAACACACGGCGTCTCGCTGCCCTCCGTTCTACATACTCGCGTCTCCCTTTGCCGTCTTGCAAAAGTTGCTACCAGAGCAGAGGCGGCCAGATTGAAGAGGCTGTGCTTAGGTTCACCTTCTCCTTACTGCACGTAAGCCACGTCCAGCTCCTCGCTGCACTCTGGATTTCCCTTCTCCGCGGCACTTAGCGTGGTGCTGTGTGTGTGCAACTCGGCGCCTAGAAGTGACCGCCAATGCTTTCAGAGCGGGCTGCAAGGGAACCAAGGAGCAGCACAAGCAGCAGTGCTTCAGCTTGCTCCTTCCGACTGCTAAGGGCACTTGGGAAGGCAAGCGAGAGTCAACCACCTTCCTCTCCTAGTAGCCTCTAACGTGGTGCACACAAGCACGGCACATAGCCGCTTCGTTCACCGCCCTCGCCCTCGCCCACGCCTTGCTCCGCTTTCAATTGTCGGCGGCCAGAAGCCGCCGCAGGGGCGCCACATACCCAGCAGTGTGCGGGCAGCCAAGAGCTCGAGAACAGTGCTTCTGCCCAAGCCCGCCTAGGGCGTGCACCTTTGTTCTCAGAGCTCCGTGTAACAGTCTGCCTTTCTCGCAGTTCGAATGGAAATCGAAAGCTTTTCGCCTACGCCCTTCACAGAGATCCGTTGCCAGGACGAGAATGTCTCGTGGCCGGAGCTCGCCCCCACCGCGAGGAAGCTGCTCTTAGCACCGCGTTGCAGGGACACGTCTCGCTTCTTGACTTCGTGCTTAGCGCTCTCCGAATTCGCTGCTAGCTCCGCGGTCCGTCTCAGCTGCAAGTAGCTGCGCTCGCAGTACATAGAGCTTCGCAAGGACCGAAGACCCGGAGGGACGTATCGCACACGACAATGTGCCAGGACAGAGACGTGTTCTACATTGTCCCTTCTCGTCATCCAGTTTGTGCCTCTGCTGCTTCTGCTGTTAGGAATCGCTCCTTGAAAGACGAGCGAGAGCGTCTTTCTGGGTGCATTGCACTGAGTGAGTGCTCGCTAGGGACTTTGCACTCGGAGCCAAGGCAACAGGGCGTGCTTGTCCGCAGAACTGAGAGCACGCTGTTGGGCAGAGCTGAAACTGACCGCTGCAGTTCAGCTCTCTCCGGACGGCAGACGCCGAAGAACGAAGCCGCTTGCGAGCGGCGCAGTGCAGCGAAGAGCACACGAGCAGCCAAAGAGCTCCTTCACAATCGCTTTCACTTCTCAGTGCTCTTGCTGCTTGGAAAAGCAGCACACAGCCGTTGCACGCCAGGGCAAAAGCTGGGGCAGTGCCCGTCCTCACTCCTTCGCTGTGCTGTACTCCTTGCAGCTAGAGCGAAGCGAGAAGGACGCGAGGACGAAGAAGGCGTTCTTAAAGTAGCCCCCTGTCAGCAGCCCTGAAAGGGCGCATAACACACGGCGTCTCGCTGCCCTCCGTTCTACATACTCGCGTCTCCCTTTGCCGTCTTGCAAAAGTTGCTACCAGAGCAGAGGCGGCCAGATTGAAGAGGCTGTGCTTAGGTTCACCTTCTCCTTACTGCACGTAAGCCACGTCCAGCTGCTCGCTGCACTCTGGATTTCCCTTCTCCGCGGCACTTAGCGTGGTGCTGTGTGTGTGCAACTCGGCGCCTAGAAGTGACCGCCAATGCTTTCAGAGCGGGCTGCAAGGGAACCAAGGAGCAGCACAAGCAGCAGTGCTTCAGCTTGCTCCTTCCGACTGCTAAGGGCACTTGGGAAGGCAAGCGAGAGTCAACCACCTTCCTCTCCTAGTAGCCTCTAACGTGGTGCACACAAGCACGGCACTTAGCCGCTTCGTTCACCGCCCTCGCCCTCGCCCACGCCTTGCTCCGCTTTCACTTGTCGGCGGCCAGAAGCCGCCGCAGGGGCGCCACATACCCAGCAGTGTGCGGGCAGCCAAGAGCTCGAGAACAGTGCTTCTGCCCAAGCCCGCCTAGGGCGTGCACCTTTGTTCTCAGAGCTCCGTGTAACAGTCTGCCTTTCTCGCAGTTCGAATGGAAATCGAAAGCTTTTCGCCTACGCCCTTCACAGAGATCCGTTGCTAGGACGAGACTGTCTCGTGGCCGGAGCTCGCCCCCCGCCGCGAGGAAGCTGCTCTTAGCACCGCGTTGCAGGGACACGTCTCGCTTCTTGACTTCGTGCTTAGCGCTCTCCGAATTCGCTGCTAGCTCCGCGGTCCGTCTCAGCTTCAAGTAGCTGCGCTCGCAGTACATAGAGCTTCGCAAGGACCGAAGACCCGGAGGGACGTATCGCACACGACAATGTGCCAGGACAGAGACGTGTTCTACATTGTCCCTTCTCGTCATCCAGTTTGTGCCTCTGCTGCTTCTGCTGTTAGGAATCGCTCCTTGAAAGACGAGCGAGAGCGTCTTTCTGGGTGCATTGCACTGAGTGAGTGCTCGCTAGGGACTTTGCACTCGGAGCCAAGGCAACAGGGCGTGCTTGTCCGCAGAACTGAGAGCACGCTGTTGGGCAGAGCTGAAACTGACCGCTGCAGTTCAGCTCTCTCCGGACGGCAGACGCCGAAGAACGAAGCCGCTTGCGAGCGGCGCAGTGCAGCGAAGAGCACACGAGCAGCCAAAGAGCTCCTTCACAATCGCTTTCACTTCTCAGTGCTCTTGCTGCTTGGAAAAGCAGCACACAGCCGTTGCACGCCAGGGCAAAAGCTGGGGCAGTGCCCGTCCTCACTCCTTCGCTGTGCTGTACTCCTTGCAGCTAAAGCGAAGCGAGAAGGACGCCAGGAAGTAGAAGGCCTTCTTAAAGTAGCCCCTTGTCAGCAGCCCTGAAAGGGCGCATAACACACGGCGTCTCGCTGCCCTCCGTTCTACATACTCGCGTCTCCCTTTGCCGACTTGCCAAAGTTGCTACCAGAGCAGAGGCGGCCAGATTGAAGAGGCAGTGTCTAAGTTCACCTTTTCCTTACTGCACGTAAGCCACGTCCAGCTCCTCGCTGCACTCTGGATTTCCCTTCTCCGCGGCACTTAGCGTGGTGCTGTGTGTGTGCAACTCGGCGCCTAGAAGTGACCGCCAATGCTTTCAGAGCGGGCTGCAAGGGAACCAAGGAGCAGCACAAGCAGCAGTGCTTCAGCTTGCTCCTTCCGACTGCTAAGGGCACTTGGGAAGGCAAGCGAGAGTCAACCACCTTCCTCTCCTAATAGCCTCTAACGTGGTGCACACAAGCACGGCACTTAGCCGCTTCGTTCACCGCCCTCGCCCACGCCTGGCTCCGCTTTCACTTGCCGGCGGCCAGAAGCCGCCGCAGGGGCGCCACATACCCAGCAGTGTGCCGGCAGCCAAGCGCTCGAGAACGCTGCTTCTGCCCAAGCCCGCCTAGGGCGTGCACCTTTGTTCTCAGAGCTCCGTGTAACAGTCTGCCTTTCTCGCAGTTCGAATGGAAATCGAAAGCTTTTCGCCTACGCCCTTCACAGAGATCCGTTCCTAGGACGAGACTGTCTTGTGGCCGGAGCTCGCCCCCGCCGCGAGGAAGCTGCTCTTAGCACCGCGTTGCAGGGACACGTCTCGCTTCTTGACTTCGTGCTTAGCGCTCTCCGAATTCGCTGCTAGCTCCGCGGTCCGTCTCAGCTTCAAGTAGCTGCGCTCGCAGTACATAGAGCTTCGCAAGGACCGAAGACCCGGAGGGACGTATCGCACACGACAATGTGCCAGGACAGAGACGTGTTCTACATTGTCCGTTCTCGTCATCCAGTTTGTGCCTCTGCTGCTTCTGCTGTTAGGAATCGCTCCTGGAAAGACGAGCGAGAGCGTCTTTCTGGGTGCATTGCACTGAGTGAGTGCTCGCTAGGGACTTTGCACTCGGAGCCAAGGCAACAGGGCGTGCTTGTCCGCAGAACTGAGAGCACGCTGTTGGGCAGAGCTGAAACTGACCGCTGCAGTTCAGCTCTCTCCGGACGGCAGACGCCGAAGAACGAAGCCGCTTGCGAGCAGCGCAGTGCAGCGAAGAGCACACGAGCAGCCAAAGAGCTCCTTCACAATCGCTTTCACTTCTCAGTGCTCTTGCTGCTTGGAAAAGCAGCACACAGCCGTTGCACGCCAGGGCAAAAGCTGGGGCAGTGCCCGTCCTCACTCCTTCGCTGTGCTGTACTCCTTGCAGCTAGAGCGAAGCGAGAAGGACGCCAGGAAGTAGAAGGCCTTCTTAAAGTAGCCCCTTGTCAGCAGCCCTGAAAGGGCGCATAACACACGGCGTCTCGCTGCCCTCCGTTCTACATACTCGGGTCTCCCTTTGCCGTCTTGCAAAAGTTGCTACCAGAGCAGAGGCGGCCAGATTGAAGAGGCTGTGCTTAGGTTCACCTTCTCCTTACTGCACGTAAGCCACGTCCAGCTCCTCGCTGCACTCTGGATTTCCCTTCTCCGCGGCACTTAGCGTGGTGCTGTGTGTGTGCAACTCGGCGCCTAGAAGCGACCGCCAATGCTTTCAGAGCGGGCTGCAAGGGAACCAAGGAGCAGCACAAGCAGCAGTGCTTCAGCTTGCTCCTTCCGACTGCTAAGGGCACTTGGGAAGGCAAGCGAGAGTCAACCACCTTCCTCTCCTAGTAGCCTCTAACGTGGTGCACACAAGCACGGCACATAGCCGCTTCGTTCACCGCCCTCGCCCACGCCTGGCTCCGCTTTCACTTGTCGGCGGCCAGAAGCCGCCGCAGGGGCGCCACATACCCAGCAGTGTGCGGGCAGCCAAGAGCTCGAGAACGCTGCTTCTGCCCAAGCCCGCCTAGGGCGTGCACCTTTGTTCTCAGAGCTCCGTGTAACAGTCTGCCTTTCTCGCAGTTCGAATGGAAATCGAAAGCTTTTCGCCTACGCCCTTCACAGAGATCCGTTGCTAGGACGAGAATGTCTCGTGACCGGAGCTCGCCCCCGCCGCGAGGAAGCTGCTCTTAGCACCGCGTTGCAGGGACACGTCTCGCTTCTTGACTTCGTGCTTAGCGCTCTCCGAATTCGCCGCTAGCTCCGCGGTCCTTCTCAGCTTCAAGTAGCAGCGCTCGCAGTACATAGAGCTTCGCAAGGACCGAAGACCCGGAGGGACGTATCGCACACGACAATGTGCCAGGACAGAGACGTGTTCTACATTGTCCCTTCTCGTCATCCAGTTTGTGCCTCTGCTGCTTCTGCTGTTAGGAATCGCTCCTTGAAAGACGAGCGAGAGCGTCTTTCTGGGTGCATTGCACTGAGTGAGTGCTCGCTAGGGACTTTGCACTCGGAGCCAAGGCAACAGGGCGTGCTTGTCCGCAGAACTGAGAGCGCGCTGTTGGGCAGAGCTGAAACTGACCGCTGCAGTTCAGCTCTCTCCGGACGGCAGACGCCGAAGAACGAAGCCGCTTGCGAGCGGCGCAGTGCAGCGAAGAGCACACGAGCAGCCAAAGAGCTCCTTCACAATCGCTTTCACTTCTCAGTGCTCTTGCTGCTTGGAAAAGCAGCACACAGCCGTTGCACGCCAGGGCAAAAGCTGGGGCAGTGCCCGTCCTCACTCCTTCGCTGTGCTGTACTCCTTGCAGCTAGAGCGAAGCGAGAAGGACGCGAGGACGAAGAAGGCCTTCTTAAAGTAGCCCCTTGTCAGCAGCCCTGAAAGGGCGCATAACACACGGCGTCTCGCTGCCCTCCGTTCTACATACTCGGGTCTCCCTTTGCCGTCTTGCAAAAGTTGCTACCAGAGCAGAGGCGGCCAGATTGAAGAGGCTGTGCTTAGGTTCACCTTCTCCTTACTGCACGTAAGCCACGTCCAGCTCCTCGCTGCACTCTGGATTTCCCTTCTCCGCGGCACTTAGCGTGGTGCTGTGTGTGTGCAACTCGGCGCCTAGAAGCGACTGCCAATGCTTTCAGAGCGGGCTGCAAGGGAACCAAGGAGCAGCACAAGCAGCAGTGCTTCAGCTTGCTCCTTCCGACTGCTAAGGGCACTTGGGAAGGCAAGCGAGAGTCAACCACCTTCCTCTCCTAGTAGCCTCTAACGTGGTGCACACAAGCACGGCACATAGCCGCTTCGTTCACCGCCCTCGCCCACGCCTGGCTCCGCTTTCACTTGTCGGCGGCCAGAAGCCGCCGCAGGGGCGCCACATACCCAGCAGTGTGCGGGCAGCCAAGAGCTCGAGAACGCTGC
The DNA here is from genome assembly GCF_052056855.1 of Sturnus vulgaris. NCBI lineage: Eukaryota > Metazoa > Chordata > Aves > Passeriformes > Sturnidae > Sturnus > Sturnus vulgaris. The sequence goes on from NW_028276062.1 coordinate 719,763, forward strand.
TTCTGCCCAAGCCCGCCTAGGGCGTGCACCTTTGTTCTCAGAGCTCCGTGTAACAGTCTGCCTTTCTCGCAGTTCGAATGGAAATCGAAAGCTTTTCGCCTACGCCCTTCACAGAGATCCGTTGCCAGGACGAGAATGTCTCGTGGCCGGAGCTCGCCCCCGCCGCGAGGAAGCTGCTCTTAGCACCGCGTTGCAGGGACACGTCTCGCTTCTTGACTTCGTGCTTAGCGCTCTCCGAATTCGCTGCTAGCTCCGCGGTCCGTCTCAGCTGCAAGTAGCTGCGCTCGCAGTACATAGAGCTTCGCAAGGACCGAAGACCCGGAGGGACGTATCGCACACGACAATGTGCCAGGACAGAGACGTGTTCTACATTGTCCCTTCTCGTCATCCAGTTTGTGCCTCTGCTGCTTCTGCTGTTAGGAATCGCTCCTTGAAAGACGAGCGAGAGCGTCTTTCTGGGTGCATTGCACTGAGTGAGTGCTCGCTAGGGACTTTGCACTCGGAGCCAAGGCAACAGGGAGTGCTTGTCCGCAGAACTGAGAGCGCGCTGTTGGGCAGAGCTGAAACTGACCGCTGCAGTTCAGCTCTCTCCGGACGGCAGACGCCGAAGAACGAAGCCGCTTGCGAGCGGCGCAGTGCAGCGAAGAGCACACGAGCAGCCAAAGAGCTCCTTCACAATCGCTTTCACTTCTCAGTGCTCTTGCTGCTTGGAAAAGCAGCACACAGCCGTTGCACGCCAGGGCAAAAGCTGGGGCAGTGCCCGTCCTCACTCCTTCGCTGTGCTGTACTCCTTGCAGCTAAAGCGAAGCGAGAAGGACGCGAGGAAGTAGAAGGCCTTCTTAAAGTAGCCCCTTGTCAGCAGCCCTGAAAGGGCGCATAACACACGGCGTCTCGCTGCCCTCCGTTCTACATACTCGCGTCTCCCTTTGCCGACTTGCCAAAGTTGCTACCAGAGCAGAGGCGGCCAGATTGAAGAGGCTGTGCTTAGGTTCACCTTCTCCTTACTGCACGTAAGCCACGTCAAGCTCCTCGCTGCACTCTGGATTTCCCTTCTCCGCGGCACTTAGCGTGGTGCTGTGTGTGTGCAACTCGGCGCCTAGAAGTGACCGCCAATGCTTTCAGAGCGGGCTGCAAGGGAACCAAGGAGCAGCACAAGCAGCAGTGCTTCAGCTTGCTCCTTCCGACTGCTAAGGGCACTTGGGAAGGCAAGCGAGAGTCAACCACCTTCCTCTCCTAGTAGCCTCTAACGTGGTGCACACAAGCACGGCACTTAGCCGCTTCGTTCACCGCCCTCGCCCACGCCTGGCTCCGCTTTCACTTGCCGGCGGCCAGAAGCCGCCGCAGGGGCGCCACATACCCAGCAGTGTGCCGGCAGCCAAGCGCTCGAGAACGCTGCTTCTGCCCAAGCCCGCCTAGGGCGTGCACCTTTGTTCTCAGAGCTCCGTGTAAAAGTCTGCCTTTCTCGCAGTTCGAATGGAAATCGAAAGCTTTTCGCCTACGCCCTTCACAGAGATCCGTTGCTAGGACGAGACTGTCTGGTGGCCGGAGCTCGCCCCCGCCGCGAGGAAGCTGCTCTTAGCACCGCGTTGCAGGGACACGTCTCGCTTCTTGACTTCGTGCTTAGCGCTCTCCGAATTCGCCGCTAGCTCCGCGGTCCTTCTCAGCTGCAAGTAGCAGCGCTCGCAGTACATAGAGCTTCGCAAGGACCGAAGACCCGGAGGGACGTATCGCACACGACAATGTGCCAGGACAGAGACGTGTTCTACATTGTCCCTTCTCGTCATCCAGTTTGTGCCTCTGCTGCTTCTGCTGTTAGGAATCGCTCCTTGAAAGACGAGCGAGAGCGTCTTTCTGGGTGCATTGCACTGAGTGAGTGCTCGCTAGGGACTTTGCACTCGGAGCCAAGGCAACAGGGAGTGCTTGTCCGCAGAACTGAGAGCGCGCTGTTGGGCAGAGCTGAAACTGACCGCTGCAGTTCAGCTCTCTCCGGACGGCAGACGCCGAAGAACGAAGCCGCTTGCGAGCGGCGCAGTGCAGCGAAGAGCACACGAGCAGCCAAAGAGCTCCTTCACAATCGCTTTCACTTCTCAGTGCTCTTGCTGCTTGGAAAAGCAGCACACAGCCGTTGCACGCCAGGGCAAAAGCTGGGGCAGTGCCCGTCTTCACTCCTTCGCTGTGCTGTACTCCTTGCAGCTAGAGCGAAGCGAGAAGGACGCGAGGACGAAGAAGGCGTTCTTAAAGTAGCCCCTTGTCAGCAGCCTTGAAAGGGCGCATAACACACGGCGTCTCGCTGCCCTCCGTTCTACATACTCGCGGCTCCCTTTACCGACTTGCAAAAGTTGCAACCAGTGCAGAGGCGGCCAGATTGAAGAGGCAGTGCCTAAGTTCACCTTCTCCTTACTGCACGTAAGCCACGTCCAGCTCCTCGCTGCACTCTGGATTTCCCTTCTCCGCGGCACTTAGCGTGGTGCTGTGTGTGTGCAACTCGGCGCCTAGAAGTGACCGCCAATGCTTTCAGAGCGGGCTGCAAGGGAACCAAGGAGCAGCACAAGCAGCAGTGCTTCAGCTTGCTCCTTCCGACTGCTAAGGGCACTTGGGAAGGCAAGCGAGAGTCAACCACCTTCCTCTCCTAGTAGCCTCTAACGTGGTGCACACAAGCACGGCACATAGCCGCTTCGTTCACCGCCCTCGCCCACGCCTGGCTCCGCTTTCACTTGTCGGCGGCCAGAAGCCGCCGCAGGGGCGCCACATACCCAGCAGTGTGCGGGCAGCCAAGAGCTCGAGAACGCTGCTTCTGCCCAAGCCCGCCTAGGGCGTGCACCTTTGTTCTCAGAGCTCCGTGTAACTGTCTGCCTTTCTCGCAGTTCGAATGGAAATCGAAAGCTTTTCGCCTACGCCCTTCACAGAGATCCGTTGCCAGGACGAGAATGTCTCGTGGCCGGAGCTCGCCCCCGCCGCGAGGAAGCTGCTCTTAGCACCGCGTTGCAGGGACACGTCTCGCTTCTTGACTTCGCGCTTAGCGCTCTCCGAATTCGCTGCTAGCTCCGCGGTCCTTCTCAGCTTCAAGTAGCTGCGCTCGCAGTACATAGAGCTTCGCAAGGACCGAAGACCCGGAGGGACGTATCGCACACGACAATGTGCCAGGACAGAGACGTGTTCTACATTGTCCCTTCTCGTCATCCAGTTTGTGCCTCTGCTGCTTCTGCTGTTAGGAATCGCTCCTTGAAAGACGAGCGAGAGCGTCTTTCTGGGTGCATTGCACTGAGTGAGTGCTCGCTAGGGACTTTGCACTCGGAGCCAAGGCAACAGGGCGTGCTTGTCCGCAGAACTGAGAGCACGCTGTTGGGCAGAGCTGAAACTGACCGCTGCAGTTCAGCTCTCTCCGGACGGCAGACGCCGAAGAACGAAGCCGCTTGCGAGTGGCGCAGTGCAGCGAAGAGCACACGAGCAGCCAAAGAGCTCCTTCACAATCGCTTTCACTTCTCAGTGCTCTTGCTGCTTGGAAAAGCAGCACACAGCCGTTGCACGCCAGGGCAAAAGCTGGGGCAGTGCCCGTCCTCACTCCTTCGCTGTGCTGTACTCCTTGCAGCTAAAGCGAAGCGAGAAGGACGCCAGGAAGTAGAAGGCCTTCTTAAAGTAGCCCCTTGTCAGCAGCCCTGAAAGGGCGCATAACACACGGCGTCTCGCTGCCCTCCGTTCTACATACTCGCGTCTCCCTTTGCCGTCTTGCAAAAGTTGCTACCAGAGCAGAGGCGGCCAGATTGAAGAGGCTGTGCTTAGGTTCACCTTCTCCTTACTGCACGTAAGCCACGTCCAGCTCCTCGCTGCACTCTGGATTTCCCTTCTCCGCGGCACTTAGCGTGGTGCTGTGTGTGTGCAACTCGGCGCCTAGAAGTGACCGCCAATGCTTTCAGAGCGGGCTGCAAGGGAACCAAGGAGCAGCACAAGCAGCAGTGCTTCAGCTTGCTCCTTCCGACTGCTAAGGGCACTTGGGAAGGCAAGCGAGAGTCAACCACCTTCCTCTCCTAGTAGCCTCTAACGTGGTGCACACAAGCACGGCACTTAGCCGCTTCGTTCACCGCCCTCGCCCACGCCTGGCTCCGCTTTCACTTGTCGGCGGCCAGAAGCCGCCGCAGGGGCGCCACATACCCAGCAGTGTGCGGGCAGCCAAGAGCTCGAGAACAGTGCTTCTGCCCAAGCCCGCCTAGGGCGTGCACCTTTGTTCTCAGAGCTCCGTGTAACAGTCTGCCTTTCTCGCAGTTCGAATGGAAATCGAAAGCTTTTCGCCTACGCCCTTCACAGAGATCCGTTGCCAGGACGAGACTGTCTGGTGGCCGGAGCTCGCCCCCGCCGCGAGGAAGCTGCTCTTAGCACCGCGTTGCAGGGACACGTCTCGCTTCTTGACTTCGTGCTTAGCGCTCTCCGAATTCGCTGCTAGCTCCGCGGTCCGTCTCAGCTTCAAGTAGCTGCGCTCGCAGTACATAGAGCTTCGCAAGGACCGAAGACCCGGAGGGACGTATCGCACACGACAATGTGCCAGGACAGAGACGTGTTCTACATTGTCCCTTCTCGTCATCCAGTTTGTGCCTCTGCTGCTTCTGCTGTTAGGAATCGCTCCTTGAAAGACGAGCGAGAGCGTCTTTCTGGGTGCATTGCACTGAGTGAGTGCTCGCTAGGGACTTTGCACTCGGAGCCAAGGCAACAGGGCGTGCTTGTCCGCAGAACTGAGAGCACGCTGTTGGGCAGAGCTGAAACTGACCGCTGCAGTTCAGCTCTCTCCGGACGGCAGACGCCGAAGAACGAAGCCGCTTGCGAGCGGCGCAGTGCAGCGAAGAGCACACGAGCAGCCAAAGAGCTCCTTCACAATCGCTTTCACTTCTCAGTGCTCTTGCTGCTTGGAAAAGCAGCACACAGCCGTTGCACGCCAGGGCAAAAGCTGGGGCAGTGCCCGTCCTCACTCCTTCGCTGTGCTGTACTCCTTGCAGCTAGAGCGAAGCGAGAAGGACGCGAGGACGAAGAAGGCGTTCTTAAAGTAGCCCCTTGTCAGCAGCCCTGAAAGGGCGCATAACACACGGCGTCTCGCTGCCCTCCGTTCTACATACTCGCGTCTCCCTTTGCCGTCTTGCAAAAGTTGCTACCAGAGCAGAGGCGGCCAGATTGAAGAGGCTGTGCTTAGGTTCACCTTCTCCTTACTGCACGTAAGCCACGTCCAGCTCCTCGCTGCACTCTGGATTTCCCTTCTCCGCGGCACTTAGCGTGGTGCTGTGTGTGTGCAACTCGGCGCCTAGAAGTGACCGCCAATGCTTTCAGAGCGGGCTGCAAGGGAACCAAGGAGCAGCACAAGCAGCAGTGCTTCAGCTTGCTCCTTCCGACTGCTAAGGGCACTTGGGAAGGCAAGCGAGAGTCAACCACCTTCCTCTCCTAGTAGCCTCTAACGTGGTGCACACAAGCACGGCACATAGCCGCTTCGTTCACCGCCCTCGCCCTCGCCCACGCCTTGCTCCGCTTTCACTTGTCGGCGGCCAGAAGCCGCCGCAGGGGCGCCACATACCCAGCAGTGTGCGGGCAGCCAAGAGCTCGAGAACAGTGCTTCTGCCCAAGCCCGCCTAGGGCGTGCACCTTTGTTCTCAGAGCTCCGTGTAACAGTCTGCCTTTCTCGCAGTTCGAATGGAAATCGAAAGCTTTTCGCCTACGCCCTTCACAGAGATCCGTTGCCAGGACGAGAATGTCTCGTGGCCGGAGCTCGCCCCCGCCGCGAGGAAGCTGCTCTTAGCACCGCGTTGCAGGGACACGTCTCGCTTCTTGACTTCGTGCTTAGCGCTCTCCAAATTCGCCGCTAGCTCCGCGGTCCTTCTCAGCTTCAAGTAGCAGCGCTCGCAGTACATAGAGCTTCGCAAGGACCGAAGACCCGGAGGGACGTATCGCACACGACAATGTGCCAGGACAGAGACGTGTTCTACATTGTCCCTTCTCGTCATCCAGTTTGTGCCTCTGCTGCTTCTGCTGTTAGGAATCGCTCCTTGAAAGACGAGCGAGGGCGTCTTTCTGGGTGCATTGCACTGAGTGAGTGCTCGCTAGGGACTTTGCACTCGGAGCCAAGGCAACAGGGCGTGCTTGTCCGCAGAACTGAGAGCACGCTGTTGGGCAGAGCTGAAACTGACCGCTGCAGTTCAGCTCTCTCCGGACGGCAGACGCCGAAGAACGAAGCCGCTTGCGAGCGGCGCAGTGCAGCGAAGAGCACACGAGCAGCCAAAGAGCTCCTTCACAATCGCTTTCACTTCTCAGTGCTCTTGCTGCTTGGAAAAGCAGCACACAGCCGTTGCACGCCAGGGCAAAAGCTGGGGCAGTGCCCGTCCTCACTCCTTCGCTGTGCTGTACTCCTTGCAGCTAGAGCGAAGCGAGAAGGACGCGAGGACGAAGAAGGCCTTCTTAAAGTAGCCCCTTGTCAGCAGCCCTGAAAGGGCGCATAACACACGGCGTCTCGCTGCCCTCCGTTCTACATACTCGGGTCTCCCTTTGCCGTCTTGCAAAAGTTGCTACCAGAGCAGAGGCGGCCAGATTGAAGAGGCTGTGCTTAGGTTCACCTTCTCCTTACTGCACGTAAGCCACGTCCAGCTCCTCGCTGCACTCTGGATTTCCCTTCTCCGCGGCACTTAGCGTGGTGCTGTGTGTGTGCAACTCGGCGCCTAGAAGTGACCGCCAATGCTTTCAGAGCGGGCTGCAAGGGAACCAAGGAGCAGCACAAGCAGCAGTGCTTCAGCTTGCTCCTTCCGACTGCTAAGGGCACTTGGGACGGCAAGCGAGAGTCAACCACCTTCCTCTCCTAGTAGCCTCTAACGTGGTGCACACAAGCACGGCACATAGCCGCTTCGTTCACCGCCCTCGCCCACGCCTGGCTCCGCTTTCACTTGTCGGCGGCCAGAAGCCGCCGCAGGGGCGCCACATACCCAGCAGTGTGCGGGCAGCCAAGAGCTCGAGAACGCTGCTTCTGCCCAAGCCCGCCTAGGGCGTGCACCTTTGTTCTCAGAGCTCCGTGTAACAGTCTGCCTTTCTCGCAGTTCGAATGGAAATCGAAAGCTTTTCGCCTACGCCCTTCACAGAGATCCGTTGCTAGGACGAGACTGTCTCGTGGCCGGAGCTCGCCCCCCGCCGCGAGGAAGCTGCTCTTAGCACCGCGTTGCAGGGACACGTCTCGCTTCTTGACTTCGTGCTTAGCGCTCTCCGAATTCGCTGCTAGCTCCGCGGTCCGTCTCAGCTTCAAGTAGCTGCGCTCGCAGTACATAGAGCTTCGCAAGGACCGAAGACCCGGAGGGACGTATCGCACACGACAATGTGCCAGGACAGAGACGTGTTCTACATTGTCCCTTCTCGTCATCCAGTTTGTGCCTCTGCTGCTTCTGCTGTTAGGAATCGCTCCTTGAAAGACGAGCGAGAGCGTCTTTCTGGGTGCATTGCACTGAGTGAGTGCTCGCTAGGGACTTTGCACTCGGAGCCAAGGCAACAGGGCGTGCTTGTCCGCAGAACTGAGAGCACGCTGTTGGGCAGAGCTGAAACTGACCGCTGCAGTTCAGCTCTCTCCGGACGGCAGACGCCGAAGAACGAAGCCGCTTGCGAGCGGCGCAGTGCAGCGAAGAGCACACGAGCAGCCAAAGAGCTCCTTCACAATCGCTTTCACTTCTCAGTGCTCTTGCTGCTTGGAAAAGCAGCACACAGCCGTTGCACGCCAGGGCAAAAGCTGGGGCAGTGCCCGTCCTCACTCCTTCGCTGTGCTGTACTCCTTGCAGCTAGAGCGAAGCGAGAAGGACGCGAGGACGAAGAAGGCGTTCTTAAAGTAGCCCCTTGTCAGCAGCCCTGAAAGGGCGCATAACACACGGCGTCTCGCTGCCCTCCGTTCTACATACTCGGGTCTCCCTTTGCCGTCTTGCAAAAGTTGCTACCAGAGCAGAGGCGGCCAGATTGAAGAGGCTGTGCTTAGGTTCACCTTCTCCTTACTGCACGTAAGCCACGTCCAGCTCCTCGCTGCACTCTGGATTTCCCTTCTCCGCGGCACTTAGCGTGGTGCTGTGTGTGTGCAACTCGGCGCCTAGAAGCGACTGCCAATGCTTTCAGAGCGGGCTGCAAGGGAACCAAGGAGCAGCACAAGCAGCAGTGCTTCAGCTTGCTCCTTCCGACTGCTAAGGGCACTTGGGAAGGCAAGCGAGAGTCAACCACCTTCCTCTCCTAGTAGCCTCTAACGTGGTGCACACAAGCACGGCACATAGCCGCTTCGTTCACCGCCCTCGCCCACGCCTGGCTCCGCTTTCACTTGTCGGCGGCCAGAAGCCGCCGCAGGGGCGCCACATACCCAGCAGTGTGCGGGCAGCCAAGAGCTCGAGAACGCTGCTTCTGCCCAAGCCCGCCTAGGGCGTGCACCTTTGTTCTCAGAGCTCCGTGTAACAGTCTGCCTTTCTCGCAGTTCGAATGGAAATCGAAAGCTTTTCGCCTACGCCCTTCACAGAGATCCGTTGCCAGGACGAGAATGTCTCGTGGCCGGAGCTCGCCCCCGCCGCGAGGAAGCTGCTCTTAGCACCGCGTTGCAGGGACACGTCTCGCTTCTTGACTTCGTGCTTAGCGCTCTCCGAATTCGCTGCTAGCTCCGCGGTCCGTCTCAGCTTCAAGTAGCTGCGCTCGCAGTACATAGAGCTTCGCAAGGACCGAAGACCCGGAGGGACGTATCGCACACGACAATGTGCCAGGACAGAGACGTGTTCTACATTGTCCCTTCTCGTCATCCAGTTTGTGCCTCTGCTGCTTCTGCTGTTAGGAATCGCTCCTTGAAAGACGAGCGAGAGCGTCTTTCTGGGTGCATTGCACTGAGTGAGTGCTCGCTAGGGACTTTGCACTCGGAGCCAAGGCAACAGGGAGTGCTTGTCCGCAGAACTGAGAGCGCGCTGTTGGGCAGAGCTGAAACTGACCGCTGCAGTTCAGCTCTCTCCGGACGGCAGACGCCGAAGAACGAAGCCGCTTGCGAGCGGCGCAGTGCAGCGAAGAGCACACGAGCAGCCAAAGAGCTCCTTCACAATCGCTTTCACTTCTCAGTGCTCTTGCTGCTTGGAAAAGCAGCACACAGCCGTTGCACGCCAGGGCAAAAGCTGGGGCAGTGCCCGTCCTCACTCCTTCGCTGTGCTGTACTCCTTGCAGCTAAAGCGAAGCGAGAAGGACGCGAGGAAGTAGAAGGCCTTCTTAAAGTAGCCCCTTGTCAGCAGCCCTGAAAGGGCGCATAACACACGGCGTCTCGCTGCCCTCCGTTCTACATACTCGCGTCTCCCTTTGCCGTCTTGCAAAAGTTGCTACCAGAGCAGAGGCGGCCAGATTGAAGAGGCTGTGCTTAGGTTCACCTTCTCCTTACTGCACGTAAGCCACGTCCAGCTCCTCGCTGCACTCTGGATTTCCCTTCTCCGCGGCACTTAGCGTGGTGCTGTGTGTGTGCAACTCGGCGCCTAGAAGTGACCGCCAATGCTTTCAGAGCGGGCTGCAAGGGAACCAAGGAGCAGCACAAGCAGCAGTGCTTCAGCTTGCTCCTTCCGACTGCTAAGGGCACTTGGGAAGGCAAGCGAGAGTCAACCACCTTCCTCTCCTAGTAGCCTCTAACGTGGTGCACACAAGCACGGCACTTAGCCGCTTCGTTCACCGCCCTCGCCCACGCCTGGCTCCGCTTTCACTTGTCGGCGGCCAGAAGCCGCCGCAGGGGCGCCACATACCCAGCAGTGTGCCGGCAGCCAAGCGCTCGAGAACGCTGCTTCTGCCCAAGCCCGCCTAGGGCGTGCACCTTTGTTCTCAGAGCTCCGTGTAAAAGTCTGCCTTTCTCGCAGTTCGAATGGAAATCGAAAGCTTTTCGCCTACGCCCTTCACAGAGATCCGTTGCTAGGACGAGACTGTCTGGTGGCCGGAGCTCGCCCCCGCCGCGAGGAAGCTGCTCTTAGCACCGCGTTGCAGGGACACGTCTCGCTTCTTGACTTCGTGCTTAGCGCTCTCCGAATTCGCTGCTAGCTCCGCGGTCCTTCTCAGCTGCAAGTAGCAGCGCTCGCAGTACATAGAGCTTCGCAAGGACCGAAGACCCGGAGGGACGTATCGCACACGACAATGTGCCAGGACAGAGACGTGTTCTACATTGTCCCTTCTCGTCATCCAGTTTGTGCCTCTGCTGCTTCTGCTGTTAGGAATCGCTCCTTGAAAGACGAGCGAGAGCGTCTTTCTGGGTGCATTGCACTGAGTGAGTGCTCGCTAGGGACTTTGCACTCGGAGCCAAGGCAACAGGGAGTGCTTGTCCGCAGAACTGAGAGCGCGCTGTTGGGCAGAGCTGAAACTGACCGCTGCAGTTCAGCTCTCTCCGGACGGCAGACGCCGAAGAACGAAGCCGCTTGCGAGCGGCGCAGTGCAGCGAAGAGCACACGAGCAGCCAAAGAGCTCCTTCACAATCGCTTTCACTTCTCAGTGCTCTTGCTGCTTGGAAAAGCAGCACACAGCCGTTGCACGCCAGGGCAAAAGCTGGGGCAGTGCCCGTCCTCACTCCTTCGCTGTGCTGTACTCCTTGCAGCTAAAGCGAAGCGAGAAGGACGCGAGGAAGTAGAAGGCCTTCTTAAAGTAGCCCCTTGTCAGCAGCCCTGAAAGGGCGCATAACACACGGCGTCTCGCTGCCCTCCGTTCTACATACTCGCGTCTCCCTTTGCCGTCTTGCAAAAGTTGCTACCAGAGCAGAGGCGGCCAGATTGAAGAGGCTGTGCTTAGGTTCACCTTCTCCTTACTGCACGTAAGCCACGTCCAGCTCCTCGCTGCACTCTGGATTTCCCTTCTCCGCGGCACTTAGCGTGGTGCTGTGTGTGTGCAACTCGGCGCCTAGAAGTGACCGCCAATGCTTTCAGAGCGGGCTGCAAGGGAACCAAGGAGCAGCACAAGCAGCAGTGCTTCAGCTTGCTCCTTCCGACTGCTAAGGGCACTTGGGAAGGCAAGCGAGAGTCAACCACCTTCCTCTCCTAGTAGCCTCTAACGTGGTGCACACAAGCACGGCACTTAGCCGCTTCGTTCACCGCCCTCGCCCACGCCTGGCTCCGCTTTCACTTGTCGGCGGCCAGAAGCCGCCGCAGGGGCGCCACATACCCAGCAGTGTGCCGGCAGCCAAGCGCTCGAGAACGCTGCTTCTGCCCAAGCCCGCCTAGGGCGTGCACCTTTGTTCTCAGAGCTCCGTGTAAAAGTCTGCCTTTCTCGCAGTTCGAATGGAAATCGAAAGCTTTTCGCCTACGCCCTTCACAGAGATCCGTTGCTAGGACGAGACTGTCTGGTGGCCGGAGCTCGCCCCCGCCGCGAGGAAGCTGCTCTTAGCACCGCGTTGCAGGGACACGTCTCGCTTCTTGACTTCGTGCTTAGCGCTCTCCGAATTCGCTGCTAGCTCCGCGGTCCTTCTCAGCTGCAAGTAGCAGCGCTCGCAGTACATAGAGCTTCGCAAGGACCGAAGACCCGGAGGGACGTATCGCACACGACAATGTGCCAGGACAGAGACGTGTTCTACATTGTCCCTTCTCGTCATCCAGTTTGTGCCTCTGCTGCTTCTGCTGTTAGGAATCGCTCCTTGAAAGACGAGCGAGAGCGTCTTTCTGGGTGCATTGCACTGAGTGAGTGCTCGCTAGGGACTTTGCACTCGGAGCCAAGGCAACAGGGCGTGCTTGTCCGCAGAACTGAGAGCACGCTGTTGGGCAGAGCTGAAACTGACCGCTGCAGTTCAGCTCTCTCCGGACGGCAGACGCCGAAGAACGAAGCCGCTTGCGAGCGGCGCAGTGCAGCGAAGAGCACACGAGCAGCCAAAGAGCTCCTTCACAATCGCTTTCACTTCTCAGTGCTCTTGCTGCTTGGAAAAGCAGCACACAGCCGTTGCACGCCAGGGCAAAAGCTGGGGCAGTGCCCGTCTTCACTCCTTCGCTGTGCTGTACTCCTTGCAGCTAGAGCGAAGCGAGAAGGACGCGAGGACGAAGAAGGCGTTCTTAAAGTAGCCCCTTGTCAGCAGCCTTGAAAGGGCGCATAACACACGGCGTCTCGCTGCCCTCCGTTCTACATACTCGCGGCTCCCTTTACCGACTTGCAAAAGTTGCAACCAGTGCAGAGGCGGCCAGATTGAAGAGGCAGTGCCTAAGTTCACCTTCTCCTTACTGCACGTAAGCCACGTCCAGCTCCTCGCTGCACTCTGGATTTCCCTTCTCCGCGGCACTTAGCGTGGTGCTGTGTGTGTGCAACTCGGCGCCTAGAAGTGACCGCCAATGCTTTCAGAGCGGGCTGCAAGGGAACCAAGGAGCAGCACAAGCAGCAGTGCTTCAGCTTGCTCCTTCCGACTGCTAAGGGCACTTGGGAAGGCAAGCGAGAGTCAACCACCTTCCTCTCCTAGTAGCCTCTAACGTGGTGCACACAAGCACGGCACATAGCCGCTTCGTTCACCGCCCTCGCCCACGCCTGGCTCCGCTTTCACTTGTCGGCGGCCAGAAGCCGCCGCAGGGGCGCCACATACCCAGCAGTGTGCGGGCAGCCAAGAGCTCGAGAACGCTGCTTCTGCCCAAGCCCGCCTAGGGCGTGCACCTTTGTTCTCAGAGCTCCGTGTAACTGTCTGCCTTTCTCGCAGTTCGAATGGAAATCGAAAGCTTTTCGCTTACGCCCTTCACAGATATCCGTTGCTAGGACGAGAATGTCTCGTGGCCAGAGCTCGCCCCCGCCGCGAGGAAGCTGCTCTTAGCACCGCGTTGCAGGGACACGTCTCGCTTCTTGACTTCGCGCTTAGCGCTCTCCGAATTCGCTGCTAGCTCCGCGGTCCGTCTCAGCTTCAAGTAGCTGCGCTCGCAGTACATAGAGCTTCGCAAGGACCGAAGACCCGGAGGGACGTATCGCACACGACAATGTGCCAGGACAGAGACGTGTTCTACATTGTCCCTTCTCGTCATCCAGTTTGTGCCTCTGCTGCTTCTGCTGTTAGGAATCGCTCCTTGAAAGACGAGCGAGAGCGTCTTTCTGGGTGCATTGCACTGAGTGAGTGCTCGCTAGGGACTTTGCACTCGGAGCCAAGGCAACAGGGCGTGCTTGTCCGCAGAACTGAGAGCACGCTGTTGGGCAGAGCTGAAACTGACCGCTGCAGTTCAGCTCTCTCCGGACGGCAGACGCCGAAGAACGAAGCCGCTTGCGAGCGGCGCAGTGCAGCGAAGAGCACACGAGCAGCCAAAGAGCTCCTTCACAATCGCTTTCACTTCTCAGTGCTCTTGCTGCTTGGAAAAGCAGCACACAGCCGTTGCACGCCAGGGCAAAAGCTGGGGCAGTGCCCGTCCTCACTCCTTCGCTGTGCTGTACTCCTTGCAGCTAGAGCGAAGCGAGAAGGACGCGAGGAAGTAGAAGGCCTTCTTAAAGTAGCCCCTTGTCAGCAGCCCTGAAAGGGCGCATAACACACGGCGTCTCGCTGCCCTCCGTTCTACATACTCGCGTCTCCCTTTGCCGACTTGCCAAAGTTGCTACCAGAGCAGAGGCGGCCCGATTGAAGAGGCTGTGCTTAGGTTCACCTTCTCCTTACTGCACGTAAGCCACGTCCAGCTCCTCGCTGCACTCTGGATTTCCCTTCTCCGCGGCACTTAGCGTGGTGCTGTGTGTGTGCAACTCGGCGCCTAGAAGCGACTGCCAATGCTTTCAGAGCGGGCTGCAAGGGAACCAAGGAGCAGCACAAGCAGCAGTGCTTCAGCTTGCTCCTTCCGACTGCTAAGGGCACTTGGGAAGGCAAGCGAGAGTCAATTACCTTCCTCTCCTAATAGCCTCTAACGTGGTGCACACAAGCACGGCACATAGCCGCTTCGTTCACCGCCCTCGCCCACGCCTACGCCTGGCTCCGCTTTCACTTGCCGGCGGCCAGAAGCCGCTGCAGGGGCGCCACATACCCAGCAGTGTGCGGGCAGCCAAGAGCTCGAGAACAGTGCTTCTGCCCAAGCCCGCCTAGGGCGTGCACCTTTGTTCTCAGAGCTCCGTGTAACAGTCTGCCTTTCTCGCAGTTCGAATGGAAATCGAAAGCTTTTCGCCTACGCCCTTCACTGAGTTCCGTCGTGTAACAGTCTGCCTTTCTCGCAGTTCGAATGGAAATCGAAAGCTTTTCGCCTACGCCCTTCACAGAGATCCGTTGCTAGGACGAGAATGTCTTGTGGCCGGAGCTCGCCCCCGCCGCGAGGAAGCTGCTCTTAGCACCGCGTTGCAGGGACACGTCTCGCTTCTTGACTTCGTGCTTAGCGCTCTCCGAATTCGCTGCTAGCTCCGCGGTCCGTCTCAGCTTCAAATAGCTGCGCTCGCAGTACATAGAGCTTCGCAAGGACCGAAGACCCGGAGGGACGTATCGCACACGACAATGTGCCAGGACAGAGACGTGTTCTACATTGTCCCTTCTCGTCATCCAGTTTGTGCCTCTGCTGCTTCTGCTGTTAGGAATCGCTCCTTGAAAGACGAGCGAGAGCGTCTTTCTGGGTGCATTGCACTGAGTGAGTGCTCGCTAGGGACTTTGCACTCGGAGCCAAGGCAACAGGGCGTGCTTGTCCGCAGAACTGAGAGCACGCTGTTGGGCAGAGCTGAAACTGACCGCTGCAGTTCAGCTCTCTCCGGACGGCAGACGCCGAAGAACGAAGCCGCTTGCGACCGGCGCAGTGCAGCGAAGAGCACACGAGCAGCCAAAGAGCTCCTTCACAATCGCTTTCACTTCTCAGTGCTCTTGCTGCTTGGAAAAGCAGCACACAGCCGTTGCACGCCAGGGCAAAAGCTGGGGCAGTGCCCGTCCTCACTCCTTCGCTGTGCTGTACTCCTTGCAGCTAGAGCGAAGCGAGAAGGACGCGAGGACGAAGAAGGCCTTCTTAAAGTAGCCCCTTGTCAGCAGCCCTGAAAGGGCGCATAACACACGGCGTCTCGCTGCCCTCCGTTCTACATACTCGCGTCTCCCTTTGCCGTCTTGCAAAAGTTGCTACCAGAGCAGAGGCGGCCAGATTGAAGAGGCTGTGCTTAGGTTCACCTTCTCCTTACTGCACGTAAGCCACGTCCAGCTCCTCGCTGCACTCTGGATTTCCCTTCTCCGCGGCACTTAGCGTGGTGCTGTGTGTGTGCAACTCGGCGCCTAGAAGCGACCGCCAATGCTTTCAGAGCGGGCTGCAAGGGAACCAAGGAGCAGCACAAGCAGCAGTGCTTCAGCTTGCTCCTTCCGACTGCTAAGGGCACTTGGGACGGCAAGCGAGAGTCAACCACCTTCCTCTCCTAGTAGCCTCTAACGTGGTGCACACAAGCACGGCACATAGCCGCTTCGTTCACCGCCCTCGCCCACGCCTGGCTCCGCTTTCACTTGTCGGCGGCCAGAAGCCGCCGCAGGGGCGCCACATACCCAGCAGTGTGCGGGCAGCCAAGAGCTCGAGAACGCTGCTTCTGCCCAAGCCCGCCTAGGGCGTGCACCTTTGTTCTCAGAGCTCCGTGTAACAGTCTGCCTTTCTCGCAGTTCGAATGGAAATCGAAAGCTTTTCGCCTACGCCCTTCACAGAGATCCGTTGCTAGGACGAGACTGTCTTGTGGCCGGAGCTCGCCCCCGCCGCGAGGAAGCTGCTCTTAGCACCGCGTTGCAGGGACACGTCTCGCTTCTTGACTTCGTGCTTAGCGCTCTCCGAATTCGCTGCTAGCTCCGCGGTCCGTCTCAGCTGCAAGTAGCTGCGCTCGCAGTACATAGAGCTTCGCAAGGACCGAAGACCCGGAGGGACGTATCGCACACGACAATGTGCCAGGACAGAGACGTGTTCTACATTGTCCCTTCTCGTCATCCAGTTTGTGCCTCTGCTGCTTCTGCTGTTAGGAATCGCTCCTTGAAAGACGAGCGAGAGCGTCTTTCTGGGTGCATTGCACTGAGTGAGTGCTCGCTAGGGACTTTGCACTCGGAGCCAAGGCAACAGGGCGTGCTTGTCCGCAGAACTGAGAGCACGCTGTTGGGCAGAGCTGAAACTGACCGCTGCAGTTCAGCTCTCTCCGGACGGCAGACGCCGAAGAACGAAGCCGCTTGCGAGCGGCGCAGTGCAGCGAAGAGCACACGAGCAGCCAAAGAGCTCCTTCACAATCGCTTTCACTTCTCAGTGCTCTTGCTGCTTGGAAAAGCAGCACACAGCCGTTGCACGCCAGGGCAAAAGCTGGGGCAGTGCCCGTCCTCACTCCTTCGCTGTGCTGTACTCCTTGCAGCTAGAGCGAAGCGAGAAGGACGCGAGGACGAAGAAGGCGTTCTTAAAGTAGCCCCTTGTCAGCAGCCCTGAAAGGGCGCATAACACACGGCGTCTCGCTGCCCTCCGTTCTACATACTCGCGTCTCCCTTTGCCGTCTTGCAAAAGTTGCTACCAGAGCAGAGGCGGCCAGATTGAAGAGGCTGTGCTTAGGTTCACCTTCTCCTTACTGCACGTAAGCCACGTCCAGCTCCTCGCTGCACTCTGGATTTCCCTTCTCCGCGGCACTTAGCGTGGTGCTGTGTGTGTGCAACTCGGCGCCTAGAAGTGACCGCCAATGCTTTCAGAGCGGGCTGCAAGGGAACCAAGGAGCAGCACAAGCAGCAGTGCTTCAGCTTGCTCCTTCCGACTGCTAAGGGCACTTGGGAAGGCAAGCGAGAGTCAACCACCTTCCTCTCCTAGTAGCCTCTAACGTGGTGCACACAAGCACGGCACTTAGCCGCTTCGTTCACCGCCCTCGCCCTCGCCCACGCCTTGCTCCGCTTTCACTTGTCGCCGGCCAGAAGCCGCCGCAGGGGCGCCACATACCCAGCAGTGTGCGGGCAGCCAAGAGCTCGAGAACAGTGCTTCTGCCCAAGCCCGCCTAGGGCGTGCACCTTTGTTCTCAGAGCTCCGTGTAACAGTCTGCCTTTCTCGCAGTTCGAATGGAAATCGAAAGCTTTTCGCCTACGCCCTTCACAGAGATCCGTTGCTAGGACGAGACTGTCTTGTGGCCGGAGCTCGCCCCCGCCGCGAGGAAGCTGCTCTTAGCACCGCGTTGCAGGGACACGTCTCGCTTCTTGACTTCGTGCTTAGCGCTCTCCGAATTCGCTGCTAGCTCCGCGGTCCGTCTCAGCTTCAAGTAGCTGCGCTCGCAGTACATAGAGCTTCGCAAGGACCGAAGACCCGGAGGGACGTATCGCACACGACAATGTGCCAGGACAGAGACGTGTTCTACATTGTCCCTTCTCGTCATCCAGTTTGTGCCTCTGCTGCTTCTGCTGTTAGGAATCGCTCCTTGAAAGACGAGCGAGAGCGTCTTTCTGGGTGCATTGCACTGAGTGAGTGCTCGCTAGGGACTTTGCACTCGGAGCCAAGGCAACAGGGCGTGCTTGTCCGCAGAACTGAGAGCACGCTGTTGGGCAGAGCTGAAACTGACCGCTGCAGTTCAGCTCTCTCCGGACGGCAGACGCCGAAGAACGAAGCCGCTTGCGAGCGGCGCAGTGCAGCGAAGAGCACACGAGCAGCCAAAGAGCTCCTTCACAATCGCTTTCACTTCTCAGTGCTCTTGCTGCTTGGAAAAGCAGCACACAGCCGTTGCACGCCAGGGCAAAAGCTGGGGCAGTGCCCGTCCTCACTCCTTCGCTGTGCTGTACTCCTTGCAGCTAGAGCGAAGCGAGAAGGACGCGAGGACGAAGAAGGCGTTCTTAAAGTAGCCCCCTGTCAGCAGCCCTGAAAGGGCGCATAACACACGGCGTCTCGCTGCCCTCCGTTCTACATACTCGCGTCTCCCTTTGCCGTCTTGCAAAAGTTGCTACCAGAGCAGAGGCGGCCAGATTGAAGAGGCTGTGCTTAGGTTCACCTTCTCCTTACTGCACGTAAGCCACGTCCAGCTCCTCGCTGCACTCTGGATTTCCCTTCTCCGCGGCACTTAGCGTGGTGCTGTGTGTGTGCAACTCGGCGCCTAGAAGTGACCGCCAATGCTTTCAGAGCGGGCTGCAAGGGAACCAAGGAGCAGCACAAGCAGCAGTGCTTCAGCTTGCTCCTTCCGACTGCTAAGGGCACTTGGGAAGGCAAGCGAGAGTCAACCACCTTCCTCTCCTAGTAGCCTCTAACGTGGTGCACACAAGCACGGCACTTAGCCGCTTCGTTCACCGCCCTCGCCCTCGCCCACGCCTTGCTCCGCTTTCACTTGTCGGCGGCCAGAAGCCGCCGCAGGGGCGCCACATACCCAGCAGTGTGCGGGCAGCCAAGAGCTCGAGAACAGTGCTTCTGCCCAAGCCCGGCTAGGGCGTGCACCTTTGTTCTCAGAGCTCCGTGTAACAGTCTGCCTTTCTCGCAGTTCGAATGGAAATCGAAAGCTTTTCGCCTACGCCCTTCACAGAGATCCGTTGCTAGGACGAGACTGTCTTGTGGCCGGAGCTCGCCCCCGCCGCGAGGAAGCTGCTCTTAGCACCGCGTTGCAGGGACACGTCTCGCTTCTTGACTTCGTGCTTAGCGCTCTCCGAATTCGCTGCTAGCTCCGCGGTCCGTCTCAGCTGCAAGTAGCTGCGCTCGCAGTACATAGAGCTTCGCAAGGACCGAAGACCCGGAGGGACGTATCGCACACGACAATGTGCCAGGACAGAGACGTGTTCTACATTGTCCCTTCTCGTCATCCAGTTTGTGCCTCTGCTGCTTCTGCTGTTAGGAATCGCTCCTTGAAAGACGAGCGAGAGCGTCTTTCTGGGTGCATTGCACTGAGTGAGTGCTCGCTAGGGACTTTGCACTCGGAGCCAAGGCAACAGGGCGTGCTTGTCCGCAGAACTGAGAGCACGCTGTTGGGCAGAGCTGAAACTGACCGCTGCAGTTCAGCTCTCTCCGGACGGCAGACGCCGAAGAACGAAGCCGCTTGCGAGCGGCGCAGTGCAGCGAAGAGCACACGAGCAGCCAAAGAGCTCCTTCACAATCGCTTTCACTTCTCAGTGCTCTTGCTGCTTGGAAAAGCAGCACACAGCCGTTGCACGCCAGGGCAAAAGCTGGGGCAGTGCCCGTCCTCACTCCTTCGCTGTGCTGTACTCCTTGCAGCTAGAGCGAAGCGAGAAGGACGCGAGGACGAAGAAGGCGTTCTTAAAGTAGCCCCTTGTCAGCAGCCCTGAAAGGGCGCATAACACACGGCGTCTCGCTGCCCTCCGTTCTACATACTCGCGTCTCCCTTTGCCGTCTTGCAAAAGTTGCTACCAGAGCAGAGGCGGCCAGATTGAAGAGGCTGTGCTTAGGTTCACCTTCTCCTTACTGCACGTAAGCCACGTCCAGCTCCTCGCTGCACTCTGGATTTCCCTTCTCCGCGGCACTTAGCGTGGTGCTGTGTGTGTGCAACTCGGCGCCTAGAAGTGACCGCCAATGCTTTCAGAGCGGGCTGCAAGGGAACCAAGGAGCAGCACAAGCAGCAGTGCTTCAGCTTGCTCCTTCCGACTGCTAAGGGCACTTGGGAAGGCAAGCGAGAGTCAACCACCTTCCTCTCCTAGTAGCCTCTAACGTGGTGCACACAAGCACGGCACATAGCCGCTTCGTTCACCGCCCTCGCCCTCGCCCACGCCTTGCTCCGCTTTCAATTGTCGGCGGCCAGAAGCCGCCGCAGGGGCGCCACATACCCAGCAGTGTGCGGGCAGCCAAGAGCTCGAGAACAGTGCTTCTGCCCAAGCCCGCCTAGGGCGTGCACCTTTGTTCTCAGAGCTCCGTGTAACAGTCTGCCTTTCTCGCAGTTCGAATGGAAATCGAAAGCTTTTCGCCTACGCCCTTCACAGAGATCCGTTGCCAGGACGAGAATGTCTCGTGGCCGGAGCTCGCCCCCACCGCGAGGAAGCTGCTCTTAGCACCGCGTTGCAGGGACACGTCTCGCTTCTTGACTTCGTGCTTAGCGCTCTCCGAATTCGCTGCTAGCTCCGCGGTCCGTCTCAGCTGCAAGTAGCTGCGCTCGCAGTACATAGAGCTTCGCAAGGACCGAAGACCCGGAGGGACGTATCGCACACGACAATGTGCCAGGACAGAGACGTGTTCTACATTGTCCCTTCTCGTCATCCAGTTTGTGCCTCTGCTGCTTCTGCTGTTAGGAATCGCTCCTTGAAAGACGAGCGAGAGCGTCTTTCTGGGTGCATTGCACTGAGTGAGTGCTCGCTAGGGACTTTGCACTCGGAGCCAAGGCAACAGGGCGTGCTTGTCCGCAGAACTGAGAGCACGCTGTTGGGCAGAGCTGAAACTGACCGCTGCAGTTCAGCTCTCTCCGGACGGCAGACGCCGAAGAACGAAGCCGCTTGCGAGCGGCGCAGTGCAGCGAAGAGCACACGAGCAGCCAAAGAGCTCCTTCACAATCGCTTTCACTTCTCAGTGCTCTTGCTGCTTGGAAAAGCAGCACACAGCCGTTGCACGCCAGGGCAAAAGCTGGGGCAGTGCCCGTCCTCACTCCTTCGCTGTGCTGTACTCCTTGCAGCTAGAGCGAAGCGAGAAGGACGCGAGGACGAAGAAGGCGTTCTTAAAGTAGCCCCCTGTCAGCAGCCCTGAAAGGGCGCATAACACACGGCGTCTCGCTGCCCTCCGTTCTACATACTCGCGTCTCCCTTTGCCGTCTTGCAAAAGTTGCTACCAGAGCAGAGGCGGCCAGATTGAAGAGGCTGTGCTTAGGTTCACCTTCTCCTTACTGCACGTAAGCCACGTCCAGCTGCTCGCTGCACTCTGGATTTCCCTTCTCCGCGGCACTTAGCGTGGTGCTGTGTGTGTGCAACTCGGCGCCTAGAAGTGACCGCCAATGCTTTCAGAGCGGGCTGCAAGGGAACCAAGGAGCAGCACAAGCAGCAGTGCTTCAGCTTGCTCCTTCCGACTGCTAAGGGCACTTGGGAAGGCAAGCGAGAGTCAACCACCTTCCTCTCCTAGTAGCCTCTAACGTGGTGCACACAAGCACGGCACTTAGCCGCTTCGTTCACCGCCCTCGCCCTCGCCCACGCCTTGCTCCGCTTTCACTTGTCGGCGGCCAGAAGCCGCCGCAGGGGCGCCACATACCCAGCAGTGTGCGGGCAGCCAAGAGCTCGAGAACAGTGCTTCTGCCCAAGCCCGCCTAGGGCGTGCACCTTTGTTCTCAGAGCTCCGTGTAACAGTCTGCCTTTCTCGCAGTTCGAATGGAAATCGAAAGCTTTTCGCCTACGCCCTTCACAGAGATCCGTTGCTAGGACGAGACTGTCTCGTGGCCGGAGCTCGCCCCCCGCCGCGAGGAAGCTGCTCTTAGCACCGCGTTGCAGGGACACGTCTCGCTTCTTGACTTCGTGCTTAGCGCTCTCCGAATTCGCTGCTAGCTCCGCGGTCCGTCTCAGCTTCAAGTAGCTGCGCTCGCAGTACATAGAGCTTCGCAAGGACCGAAGACCCGGAGGGACGTATCGCACACGACAATGTGCCAGGACAGAGACGTGTTCTACATTGTCCCTTCTCGTCATCCAGTTTGTGCCTCTGCTGCTTCTGCTGTTAGGAATCGCTCCTTGAAAGACGAGCGAGAGCGTCTTTCTGGGTGCATTGCACTGAGTGAGTGCTCGCTAGGGACTTTGCACTCGGAGCCAAGGCAACAGGGCGTGCTTGTCCGCAGAACTGAGAGCACGCTGTTGGGCAGAGCTGAAACTGACCGCTGCAGTTCAGCTCTCTCCGGACGGCAGACGCCGAAGAACGAAGCCGCTTGCGAGCGGCGCAGTGCAGCGAAGAGCACACGAGCAGCCAAAGAGCTCCTTCACAATCGCTTTCACTTCTCAGTGCTCTTGCTGCTTGGAAAAGCAGCACACAGCCGTTGCACGCCAGGGCAAAAGCTGGGGCAGTGCCCGTCCTCACTCCTTCGCTGTGCTGTACTCCTTGCAGCTAGAGCGAAGCGAGAAGGACGCGAGGACGAAGAAGGCCTTCTTAAAGTAGCCCCTTGTCAGCAGCCCTGAAAGGGCGCATAACACACGGCGTCTCGCTGCCCTCCGTTCTACATACTCGGGTCTCCCTTTGCCGTCTTGCAAAAGTTGCTACCAGAGCAGAGGCGGCCAGATTGAAGAGGCTGTGCTTAGGTTCACCTTCTCCTTACTGCACGTAAGCCACGTCCAGCTCCTCGCTGCACTCTGGATTTCCCTTCTCCGCGGCACTTAGCGTGGTGCTGTGTGTGTGCAACTCGGCGCCTAGAAGCGACCGCCAATGCTTTCAGAGCGGGCTGCAAGGGAACCAAGGAGCAGCACAAGCAGCAGTGCTTCAGCTTGCTCCTTCCGACTGCTAAGGGCACTTGGGAAGGCAAGCGAGAGTCAACCACCTTCCTCTCCTAGTAGCCTCTAACGTGGTGCACACAAGCACGGCACATAGCCGCTTCGTTCACCGCCCTCGCCCACGCCTGGCTCCGCTTTCACTTGTCGGCGGCCAGAAGCCGCCGCAGGGGCGCCACATACCCAGCAGTGTGCGGGCAGCCAAGAGCTCGAGAACGCTGCTTCTGCCCAAGCCCGCCTAGGGCGTGCACCTTTGTTCTCAGAGCTCCGTGTAACAGTCTGCCTTTCTCGCAGTTCGAATGGAAATCGAAAGCTTTTCGCCTACGCCCTTCACAGAGATCCGTTGCTAGGACGAGACTGTCTTGTGGCCGGAGCTCGCCCCCGCCGCGAGGAAGCTGCTCTTAGCACCGCGTTGCAGGGACACGTCTCGCTTCTTGACTTCGTGCTTAGCGCTCTCCGAATTCGCTGCTAGCTCCGCGGTCCGTCTCAGCTTCAAGTAGCTGCGCTCGCAGTACATAGAGCTTCGCAAGGACCGAAGACCCGGAGGGACGTATCGCACACGACAATGTGCCAGGACAGAGACGTGTTCTACATTGTCCCTTCTCGTCATCCTGTTTGTGCCTCTGCTGCTTCTGCTGTTAGGAATCGCTCCTTGAAAGACGAGCGAGAGCGTCTTTCTGGGTGCATTGCACTGAGTGAGTGCTCGCTAGGGACTTTGCACTCGGAGCCAAGGCAACAGGGCGTGCTTGTCCGCAGAACTGAGAGCACGCTGTTGGGCAGAGCTGAAACTGACCGCTGCAGTTCAGCTCTCTCCGGACGGCAGACGCCGAAGAACGAAGCCGCTTGCGAGCGGCGCAGTGCAGCGAAGAGCACACGAGCAGCCAAAGAGCTCCTTCACAATCGCTTTCACTTCTCAGTGCTCTTGCTGCTTGGAAAAGCAGCACACAGCCGTTGCACGCCAGGGCAAAAGCTGGGGCAGTGCCCGTCCTCACTCCTTCGCTGTGCTGTACTCCTTGCAGCTAAAGCGAAGCGAGAAGGACGCCAGGAAGTAGAAGGCCTTCTTAAAGTAGCCCCTTGTCAGCAGCCCTGAAAGGGCGCATAACACACGGCGTCTCGCTGCCCTCCGTTCTACATACTCGCG
This sequence comes from Sturnus vulgaris, assembly GCF_052056855.1. NCBI lineage: Eukaryota > Metazoa > Chordata > Aves > Passeriformes > Sturnidae > Sturnus > Sturnus vulgaris. Next base: position 743,132 of record NW_028276062.1, read on the forward strand.
TCTCCCTTTGCCGACTTGCCAAAGTTGCTACCAGAGCAGAGGCGGCCAGATTGAAGAGGCAGTGTCTAAGTTCACCTTTTCCTTACTGCACGTAAGCCACGTCCAGCTCCTCGCTGCACTCTGGATTTCCCTTCTCCGCGGCACTTAGCGTGGTGCTGTGTGTGTGCAACTCGGCGCCTAGAAGTGACCGCCAATGCTTTCAGAGCGGGCTGCAAGGGAACCAAGGAGCAGCACAAGCAGCAGTGCTTCAGCTTGCTCCTTCCGACTGCTAAGGGCACTTGGGAAGGCAAGCGAGAGTCAACCACCTTCCTCTCCTAATAGCCTCTAACGTGGTGCACACAAGCACGGCACTTAGCCGCTTCGTTCACCGCCCTCGCCCACGCCTGGCTCCGCTTTCACTTGCCGGCGGCCAGAAGCCGCCGCAGGGGCGCCACATACCCAGCAGTGTGCCGGCAGCCAAGCGCTCGAGAACGCTGCTTCTGCCCAAGCCCGCCTAGGGCGTGCACCTTTGTTCTCAGAGCTCCGTGTAACAGTCTGCCTTTCTCGCAGTTCGAATGGAAATCGAAAGCTTTTCGCCTACGCCCTTCACAGAGATCCGTTCCTAGGACGAGACTGTCTTGTGGCCGGAGCTCGCCCCCGCCGCGAGGAAGCTGCTCTTAGCACCGCGTTGCAGGGACACGTCTCGCTTCTTGACTTCGTGCTTAGCGCTCTCCGAATTCGCTGCTAGCTCCGCGGTCCGTCTCAGCTTCAAGTAGCTGCGCTCGCAGTACATAGAGCTTCGCAAGGACCGAAGACCCGGAGGGACGTATCGCACACGACAATGTGCCAGGACAGAGACGTGTTCTACATTGTCCGTTCTCGTCATCCAGTTTGTGCCTCTGCTGCTTCTGCTGTTAGGAATCGCTCCTGGAAAGACGAGCGAGAGCGTCTTTCTGGGTGCATTGCACTGAGTGAGTGCTCGCTAGGGACTTTGCACTCGGAGCCAAGGCAACAGGGCGTGCTTGTCCGCAGAACTGAGAGCACGCTGTTGGGCAGAGCTGAAACTGACCGCTGCAGTTCAGCTCTCTCCGGACGGCAGACGCCGAAGAACGAAGCCGCTTGCGAGCAGCGCAGTGCAGCGAAGAGCACACGAGCAGCCAAAGAGCTCCTTCACAATCGCTTTCACTTCTCAGTGCTCTTGCTGCTTGGAAAAGCAGCACACAGCCGTTGCACGCCAGGGCAAAAGCTGGGGCAGTGCCCGTCCTCACTCCTTCGCTGTGCTGTACTCCTTGCAGCTAGAGCGAAGCGAGAAGGACGCCAGGAAGTAGAAGGCCTTCTTAAAGTAGCCCCTTGTCAGCAGCCCTGAAAGGGCGCATAACACACGGCGTCTCGCTGCCCTCCGTTCTACATACTCGGGTCTCCCTTTGCCGTCTTGCAAAAGTTGCTACCAGAGCAGAGGCGGCCAGATTGAAGAGGCTGTGCTTAGGTTCACCTTCTCCTTACTGCACGTAAGCCACGTCCAGCTCCTCGCTGCACTCTGGATTTCCCTTCTCCGCGGCACTTAGCGTGGTGCTGTGTGTGTGCAACTCGGCGCCTAGAAGCGACCGCCAATGCTTTCAGAGCGGGCTGCAAGGGAACCAAGGAGCAGCACAAGCAGCAGTGCTTCAGCTTGCTCCTTCCGACTGCTAAGGGCACTTGGGAAGGCAAGCGAGAGTCAACCACCTTCCTCTCCTAGTAGCCTCTAACGTGGTGCACACAAGCACGGCACATAGCCGCTTCGTTCACCGCCCTCGCCCACGCCTGGCTCCGCTTTCACTTGTCGGCGGCCAGAAGCCGCCGCAGGGGCGCCACATACCCAGCAGTGTGCGGGCAGCCAAGAGCTCGAGAACGCTGCTTCTGCCCAAGCCCGCCTAGGGCGTGCACCTTTGTTCTCAGAGCTCCGTGTAACTGTCTGCCTTTCTCGCAGTTCGAATGGAAATCGAAAGCTTTTCGCCTACGCCCTTCACAGAGATCCGTTGCTAGGACGAGAATGTCTCGTGACCGGAGCTCGCCCCCGCCGCGAGGAAGCTGCTCTTAGCACCGCGTTGCAGGGACACGTCTCGCTTCTTGACTTCGTGCTTAGCGCTCTCCGAATTCGCCGCTAGCTCCGCGGTCCTTCTCAGCTTCAAGTAGCAGCGCTCGCAGTACATAGAGCTTCGCAAGGACCGAAGACCCGGAGGGACGTATCGCACACGACAATGTGCCAGGACAGAGACGTGTTCTACATTGTCCCTTCTCGTCATCCAGTTTGTGCCTCTGCTGCTTCTGCTGTTAGGAATCGCTCCTTGAAAGACGAGCGAGAGCGTCTTTCTGGGTGCATTGCACTGAGTGAGTGCTCGCTAGGGACTTTGCACTCGGAGCCAAGGCAACAGGGCGTGCTTGTCCGCAGAACTGAGAGCGCGCTGTTGGGCAGAGCTGAAACTGACCGCTGCAGTTCAGCTCTCTCCGGACGGCAGACGCCGAAGAACGAAGCCGCTTGCGAGCGGCGCAGTGCAGCGAAGAGCACACGAGCAGCCAAAGAGCTCCTTCACAATCGCTTTCACTTCTCAGTGCTCTTGCTGCTTGGAAAAGCAGCACACAGCCGTTGCACGCCAGGGCAAAAGCTGGGGCAGTGCCCGTCCTCACTCCTTCGCTGTGCTGTACTCCTTGCAGCTAGAGCGAAGCGAGAAGGACGCGAGGACGAAGAAGGCCTTCTTAAAGTAGCCCCTTGTCAGCAGCCCTGAAAGGGCGCATAACACACGGCGTCTCGCTGCCCTCCGTTCTACATACTCGGGTCTCCCTTTGCCGTCTTGCAAAAGTTGCTACCAGAGCAGAGGCGGCCAGATTGAAGAGGCTGTGCTTAGGTTCACCTTCTCCTTACTGCACGTAAGCCACGTCCAGCTCCTCGCTGCACTCTGGATTTCCCTTCTCCGCGGCACTTAGCGTGGTGCTGTGTGTGTGCAACTCGGCGCCTAGAAGCGACTGCCAATGCTTTCAGAGCGGGCTGCAAGGGAACCAAGGAGCAGCACAAGCAGCAGTGCTTCAGCTTGCTCCTTCCGACTGCTAAGGGCACTTGGGAAGGCAAGCGAGAGTCAACCACCTTCCTCTCCTAGTAGCCTCTAACGTGGTGCACACAAGCACGGCACATAGCCGCTTCGTTCACCGCCCTCGCCCACGCCTGGCTCCGCTTTCACTTGTCGGCGGCCAGAAGCCGCCGCAGGGGCGCCACATACCCAGCAGTGTGCGGGCAGCCAAGAGCTCGAGAACGCTGCTTCTGCCCAAGCCCGCCTAGGGCGTGCACCTTTGTTCTCAGAGCTCCGTGTAACAGTCTGCCTTTCTCGCAGTTCGAATGGAAATCGAAAGCTTTTCGCCTACGCCCTTCACAGAGATCCGTTGCCAGGACGAGAATGTCTCGTGGCCGGAGCTCGCCCCCGCCGCGAGGAAGCTGCTCTTAGCACCGCGTTGCAGGGACACGTCTCGCTTCTTGACTTCGTGCTTAGCGCTCTCCGAATTCGCTGCTAGCTCCGCGGTCCGTCTCAGCTGCAAGTAGCTGCGCTCGCAGTACATAGAGCTTCGCAAGGACCGAAGACCCGGAGGGACGTATCGCACACGACAATGTGCCAGGACAGAGACGTGTTCTACATTGTCCCTTCTCGTCATCCAGTTTGTGCCTCTGCTGCTTCTGCTGTTAGGAATCGCTCCTTGAAAGACGAGCGAGAGCGTCTTTCTGGGTGCATTGCACTGAGTGAGTGCTCGCTAGGGACTTTGCACTCGGAGCCAAGGCAACAGGGAGTGCTTGTCCGCAGAACTGAGAGCGCGCTGTTGGGCAGAGCTGAAACTGACCGCTGCAGTTCAGCTCTCTCCGGACGGCAGACGCCGAAGAACGAAGCCGCTTGCGAGCGGCGCAGTGCAGCGAAGAGCACACGAGCAGCCAAAGAGCTCCTTCACAATCGCTTTCACTTCTCAGTGCTCTTGCTGCTTGGAAAAGCAGCACACAGCCGTTGCACGCCAGGGCAAAAGCTGGGGCAGTGCCCGTCCTCACTCCTTCGCTGTGCTGTACTCCTTGCAGCTAAAGCGAAGCGAGAAGGACGCGAGGAAGTAGAAGGCCTTCTTAAAGTAGCCCCTTGTCAGCAGCCCTGAAAGGGCGCATAACACACGGCGTCTCGCTGCCCTCCGTTCTACATACTCGCGTCTCCCTTTGCCGACTTGCCAAAGTTGCTACCAGAGCAGAGGCGGCCAGATTGAAGAGGCTGTGCTTAGGTTCACCTTCTCCTTACTGCACGTAAGCCACGTCAAGCTCCTCGCTGCACTCTGGATTTCCCTTCTCCGCGGCACTTAGCGTGGTGCTGTGTGTGTGCAACTCGGCGCCTAGAAGTGACCGCCAATGCTTTCAGAGCGGGCTGCAAGGGAACCAAGGAGCAGCACAAGCAGCAGTGCTTCAGCTTGCTCCTTCCGACTGCTAAGGGCACTTGGGAAGGCAAGCGAGAGTCAACCACCTTCCTCTCCTAGTAGCCTCTAACGTGGTGCACACAAGCACGGCACTTAGCCGCTTCGTTCACCGCCCTCGCCCACGCCTGGCTCCGCTTTCACTTGCCGGCGGCCAGAAGCCGCCGCAGGGGCGCCACATACCCAGCAGTGTGCCGGCAGCCAAGCGCTCGAGAACGCTGCTTCTGCCCAAGCCCGCCTAGGGCGTGCACCTTTGTTCTCAGAGCTCCGTGTAAAAGTCTGCCTTTCTCGCAGTTCGAATGGAAATCGAAAGCTTTTCGCCTACGCCCTTCACAGAGATCCGTTGCTAGGACGAGACTGTCTGGTGGCCGGAGCTCGCCCCCGCCGCGAGGAAGCTGCTCTTAGCACCGCGTTGCAGGGACACGTCTCGCTTCTTGACTTCGTGCTTAGCGCTCTCCGAATTCGCCGCTAGCTCCGCGGTCCTTCTCAGCTGCAAGTAGCAGCGCTCGCAGTACATAGAGCTTCGCAAGGACCGAAGACCCGGAGGGACGTATCGCACACGACAATGTGCCAGGACAGAGACGTGTTCTACATTGTCCCTTCTCGTCATCCAGTTTGTGCCTCTGCTGCTTCTGCTGTTAGGAATCGCTCCTTGAAAGACGAGCGAGAGCGTCTTTCTGGGTGCATTGCACTGAGTGAGTGCTCGCTAGGGACTTTGCACTCGGAGCCAAGGCAACAGGGAGTGCTTGTCCGCAGAACTGAGAGCGCGCTGTTGGGCAGAGCTGAAACTGACCGCTGCAGTTCAGCTCTCTCCGGACGGCAGACGCCGAAGAACGAAGCCGCTTGCGAGCGGCGCAGTGCAGCGAAGAGCACACGAGCAGCCAAAGAGCTCCTTCACAATCGCTTTCACTTCTCAGTGCTCTTGCTGCTTGGAAAAGCAGCACACAGCCGTTGCACGCCAGGGCAAAAGCTGGGGCAGTGCCCGTCTTCACTCCTTCGCTGTGCTGTACTCCTTGCAGCTAGAGCGAAGCGAGAAGGACGCGAGGACGAAGAAGGCGTTCTTAAAGTAGCCCCTTGTCAGCAGCCTTGAAAGGGCGCATAACACACGGCGTCTCGCTGCCCTCCGTTCTACATACTCGCGGCTCCCTTTACCGACTTGCAAAAGTTGCAACCAGTGCAGAGGCGGCCAGATTGAAGAGGCAGTGCCTAAGTTCACCTTCTCCTTACTGCACGTAAGCCACGTCCAGCTCCTCGCTGCACTCTGGATTTCCCTTCTCCGCGGCACTTAGCGTGGTGCTGTGTGTGTGCAACTCGGCGCCTAGAAGTGACCGCCAATGCTTTCAGAGCGGGCTGCAAGGGAACCAAGGAGCAGCACAAGCAGCAGTGCTTCAGCTTGCTCCTTCCGACTGCTAAGGGCACTTGGGAAGGCAAGCGAGAGTCAACCACCTTCCTCTCCTAGTAGCCTCTAACGTGGTGCACACAAGCACGGCACATAGCCGCTTCGTTCACCGCCCTCGCCCACGCCTGGCTCCGCTTTCACTTGTCGGCGGCCAGAAGCCGCCGCAGGGGCGCCACATACCCAGCAGTGTGCGGGCAGCCAAGAGCTCGAGAACGCTGCTTCTGCCCAAGCCCGCCTAGGGCGTGCACCTTTGTTCTCAGAGCTCCGTGTAACTGTCTGCCTTTCTCGCAGTTCGAATGGAAATCGAAAGCTTTTCGCCTACGCCCTTCACAGAGATCCGTTGCCAGGACGAGAATGTCTCGTGGCCGGAGCTCGCCCCCGCCGCGAGGAAGCTGCTCTTAGCACCGCGTTGCAGGGACACGTCTCGCTTCTTGACTTCGCGCTTAGCGCTCTCCGAATTCGCTGCTAGCTCCGCGGTCCTTCTCAGCTTCAAGTAGCTGCGCTCGCAGTACATAGAGCTTCGCAAGGACCGAAGACCCGGAGGGACGTATCGCACACGACAATGTGCCAGGACAGAGACGTGTTCTACATTGTCCCTTCTCGTCATCCAGTTTGTGCCTCTGCTGCTTCTGCTGTTAGGAATCGCTCCTTGAAAGACGAGCGAGAGCGTCTTTCTGGGTGCATTGCACTGAGTGAGTGCTCGCTAGGGACTTTGCACTCGGAGCCAAGGCAACAGGGCGTGCTTGTCCGCAGAACTGAGAGCACGCTGTTGGGCAGAGCTGAAACTGACCGCTGCAGTTCAGCTCTCTCCGGACGGCAGACGCCGAAGAACGAAGCCGCTTGCGAGTGGCGCAGTGCAGCGAAGAGCACACGAGCAGCCAAAGAGCTCCTTCACAATCGCTTTCACTTCTCAGTGCTCTTGCTGCTTGGAAAAGCAGCACACAGCCGTTGCACGCCAGGGCAAAAGCTGGGGCAGTGCCCGTCCTCACTCCTTCGCTGTGCTGTACTCCTTGCAGCTAAAGCGAAGCGAGAAGGACGCGAGGAAGTAGAAGGCCTTCTTAAAGTAGCCCCTTGTCAGCAGCCCTGAAAGGGCGCATAACACACGGCGTCTCGCTGCCCTCCGTTCTACATACTCGCGTCTCCCTTTGCCGACTTGCCAAAGTTGCTACCAGAGCAGAGGCGGCCCGATTGAAGAGGCTGTGCTTAGGTTCACCTTCTCCTTACTGCACGTAAGCCACGTCCAGCTCCTCGCTGCACTCTGGATTTCCCTTCTCCGCGGCACTTAGCGTGGTGCTGTGTGTGTGCAACTCGGCGCCTAGAAGCGACTGCCAATGCTTTCAGAGCGGGCTGCAAGGGAACCAAGGAGCAGCACAAGCAGCAGTGCTTCAGCTTGCTCCTTCCGACTGCTAAGGGCACTTGGGAAGGCAAGCGAGAGTCAATTACCTTCCTCTCCTAATAGCCTCTAACGTGGTGCACACAAGCACGGCACATAGCCGCTTCGTTCACCGCCCTCGCCCACGCCTACGCCTGGCTCCGCTTTCACTTGCCGGCGGCCAGAAGCCGCTGCAGGGGCGCCACATACCCAGCAGTGTGCGGGCAGCCAAGAGCTCGAGAACGCTGCTTCTGCCCAAGCCAGCCTAGGGCGTGCACCTTTGTTCTCAGAGCTCCGTGTAACAGTCTGCCTCTCTCGCAGTTCGAATGGAAATCGAAAGCTTTTCGCCTACGCCCTTCACAGAGATCCGTTGCTAGGACGAGAATGTCTTGTGGCCGGGGCTCGCCCCCGCCGCGAGGAAGCTGCTCTTAGCACCGCGTTGCAGGGACACGTCTCGCTTCTTGACTTCGTGCTTAGCGCTCTCCGAATTCGCCGCTAGCTCCACGGTCCTTCTCAGCTGCAAGTAGCAGCGCTCGCAGTACATAGAGCTTCGCAAGGACCGAAGACCCGGAGGGACATATCGCACACGACAATGTGCCAGGACAAGGACGTTCTACACTGAGTGGAGACAGAGACAGACCGAGAATTCTACACTGCCCCTTCTCTTCGGCCATCTTGTGCTCTGCTGCCTCTGCTGTGACGAATCGGTCCTTGAAAAACCAGCGAGAGCGTCTCTCCAGGCACTGAGTGTGAGCTCCCTAGGGACTTTTTCCACCTCCAAAAATACATGGGTAAGTCCTAAAAGTTTTGGTTTGATCAAGAATAGTTACGTCCAAGTATTGCTGTTCTAAACACCCTTGGTTTCAGTCTGAACTTAACTGCTTGTTTCTGTCTTTTTGCCTAGTGGCAATCTAATTCTAAGGTAACTAGATGTGTTAGATATCCATAAGTTACATCTCAGGTTAGGTGGGATAATTGGCTGGGAAGAAAATGGAATTGAGAATTTGGAAAGAATCCAAAGTGAGCTGATGTCACAATCCGAGATTCCCTTGGGTTCCAAATCCTTTCATTTGTGTTTTTGTGGGCTTTTTTGAAGGCGGTGTACAGTTGAAGCCATGATTTAGCTGCGGTGAGACCTGCTCTGCTGTAAAAGCATTATTTTCTCAGTGAGCATGGACAACAGTTAGAGTGTCGTCTTTTAAGATTCCCTGCACTCCACTTATGGTGGCAAAAGCAGTGCCTTGACTGTAATCATAAAAGTGATTACAGCTTCATTGCTTTGACATCATGTAGGATGCTTCCTCCATCTGCTGTGGTCAGCATTAAGTAACAGATTTCTCAGTTTCTAGGAAGAGTCTAGCAAACAATCACCTTGCTCCTTCTCTTGCATTTATTCATCACTGCTATGCTGCTATACAGACAGATAGTCTGTTTATGATTCAACAATTCAATGGGACATCAAGTAAATAGCAAAGCAAAACTAACTACCGAAAGCACTATAAGGGCCAGAGATTAGCTTGGATCAAAACAGGTATTCTCCTAGCATTGTTTACAAACGACTCAGCATGTGAAACAGAAGGCACAATGTAGTTTGTGCCTTGTTTTGGGCATGCCCGGAAGAAGGAAATTCTGATTTCACATATGGGAAAAGAAATGTTGACATTTGAATGAGATTGTTCATACCCCAGAAAAGGTTGCTTTGAAAGGTTGTGGAAGTCCTGTGTGGAAACACGGCTTTACAAGTCCTTTCCACCAGGAGACAACAGCTGCAGAACATCTGGGTGTGCCAGTGTTGAGAGCACCAGCAAAGATCAAAGTGGAGAAGTTGGTGAACAATGGCAGTGGCCTGGGGGAGAGCAAGTGGGGTGCTGGCTGTGGGACCAGGGGAGTCCTGACTGATTTAGGAGGCGTGTGATGGTCTGTGCCAGCAAGCGGAGTAGTGCTGTGGCCTTGGCACACTGCGAATACTGGAATTCAGTGGGGTCACTGGGCAGGCTGAGTGTGTGAGCTGCTGGAGGGACCCAGGTTGCCCACATGTAAACATCCAGTCTCACTCTTGCCAGCCACAGAAAGGAGCAGGATGTGGCTGCTGGCGATGCCTGTCATGTATATGTAGTGTATATGCGTGCTATCCCAGCCTGCTGGGAACACTTCTTCTTTGGGACTGCTTGGGCTGAGGGAGAGAAAGCAGTGGTAGTTTCTGAGGTTTCGAGTTTGCTCGAGTTTCTCAGGCTGTTTCTGGAGCCACCCAGAGTTCTCTTCCTTGAAGCATTTCAAGTCCTGCTAATTTTCAAAATTCAAACAGACACAGCCCTAAGCTAGCTGATCTGACTTCAGAGCTATTCTTACGCTGAGCTGTTGGATGATCTGATCTCCTGAGATGTCTTCCATTTCAGTTTATGACCTGGTTCTTGTGAAAAATAGGATCTTTTAGCCTGGAGAAGAGAGGTTTCTGGAGAGACAGTATTGTGGCCTTTGAATATGTAAAGAGGGTATAAGACCAATGGAGAAAGACTTTTTAGGAAGGTTTGCAGAGAAAGGACAAGGGGACATGCTTTCAAACTGAGACTAGGTTTAGATTGGCTAAAAGGAAAAGCTTTTCTACAATGAAGCTGGTGAGACACTCAAACGGCTGTTCCAGAGAAGTTGTGGATGCCCCATCATTGAGAGTGCTCCTTATCAGTTTGGCTAATCTTGAGCAATTTGATCTACTGTAAGATCTACCTGGCAAGGAAGTAGGACTAGGTGATCTTTAATCACAGACTATTGTATGATTCCGTGAAAGACAGAATGCAATAAAGTTCATAATTCAGATTTTGGCGCAGACATATTTATAATTTCTCACTTTATGCATCATTGCAATGACAACTTGTTAGCTTCTGAAATGATTAGCTGAGATTGATTTCCTTCCTTAGTTTCATTTTCCCTGTTATTCCTTCACTCTTGGACCTTTTTTTCACTAGATTTCCTCTTTCAGTAAACTGCCCTTAAGTATCACTTTGCTCCCCACCTGGCTTTTTTTTTTTTTTTTTTTTTTCAATGACACCTTTTCACTGGTTCGTTTTGGGCCTTTGCTGCTTGAAGTCCAGCAGCCTCCTTGTCAGAGCATTACGGAGCTTTCTTTACAGCTTCATCACTATGCAAAAAGCCATAAATTACTGTGTTCCATCTCACATACCATCAAGTAGCACACTAATATTCCCTCTGCTGAATAGCTGGTTGGCTTACATAGACCAGCCAAAAACCAGGAAATCCAGATGGCAGCAAGAATCTTGTAGACTACTCCCGCTGTTCATTTAAATTCTGGAGAAGTCACGTGAGGTATCACATTCTCTTGAAAGAAGTGTCTATCATCTCGGACATTCTAGAATGGGCTATTAATATTGTCATGAGTTTCTGGCTAGACTTTTTAGTATGCCAATTCAAATTCAAATGATCTGAAATGATAGAACTTCAAGAATTGTTTTTCCCAGAATCGAAGTATGATGGAGTTATATAGGGAGAATCTTAATCTTAGTTATTCTATTCCATCTCACATCATGGCTGGGGGCAGGGAGAAGGGAGTATCTTTGGGGGACAATGGGTTCCGGTGTAGTCAGTAAGCTGGGCAGAGGAGCCATCAGGTATTGTCTGTTGTTGGGGGGGGGATTCATGTGAACTCTTCCTTTCTTGTACCCTGCCACCAGTATTGTTGCTAAAATTGTTTGTTTTCTCATCCAAGTGACAAAATCAGCACACTTAATGAGGGATGAAGAGGGAGCAGCGACCTCGGAACAGGAGGAAGAAGAAGCAGAGCCTGCTGTCCTCCAGAAGAAAAAAAACGCTACCAGCCAACTTTGCATCATCTGTGAACTTCCTGGGCGTGTACTCTATCCCCTTGTCCAGATCACTGAGCAAGATATTAAACAGGACTGGGCCCAAGACTGAGCCTTGGGGACCAGCTGGATGAACTCTATTTCCCACCACTCTGTGGGCCTGGCCATCACCCAGTTTGTCACCCAGCAAACAGCCCACCCATGCAAACCATAAGCAGACAGTTTCTTCAGGAGAATGATGTGAGACTCATTGCAAAAAAGATCAGGGAGATGCCTAGGAAGAGTCTCAGGTGAATCCAGGAGACTATAGTGGAGGACTATTCAGTTTTCCAATCAATTTGCTTAAAAAAACTCTACAAAACCGTAATAAAAAAACAAACAAAAAAAGCAGACCAAACAAACACACAAAACCCCCCAACCAATAATCCCCAAAGAGACAAAAAAAGCCCCCAAAAAAGCCCACCAAAAAACCCACCCAAAACTGAAAAAAAAAGCCCCAAACCCAACACAAAAAATCAGGGTGAAGGTTTTTAGTAACTTTAAAAATAACAAAACAAAACGAAACAAAAAAAACCCAGAAAGTCACACTTCTAAAGGTGCTGTCCCAGCCTCTTCTCTCAGCAGGGAGGACATCCTGAAGTGGAGCCAGTTGGAAGAAAGCGGGACGGGGCAGCACCTGGGCCATTGTCACAGGACGGCCCTGTGGCTGCCCCACTGCCAAAACCTGGACACATAAATCAAACACAGGTATGCACATGTGCTTAGACACAGCAAAAATATATTTGTCTGAAAAGAATACAGGTCCATTTCTATCACTGGAAAGAGCATAATGCCTCGTCTCAGCTTTCTTTTCAGTCATTACAAATGTTTCGAAAATAAAGGAGTGCAGAAAATGGAAATATCCAAGATCAACATGAGGACCAGTAACAAAGATTCCATTTTTGAAACTGCATTGGGAATCCTCTGCAGAAATTGACTCAGAGCTCTAAGATTTACAAAAAAGACCAAGAGGATTGGAGTCAATACAACACAGTGTCTGGAGACTTCAGCTGGTTACCTTGATTTCTCAAATATGATGGAGGAAGCACCTTAGCAACTACAGCTGCCAGTTCTCTCAGGGCCCTGACATGCCTCTGGGTGGGTGCCATGGTCTTGCATGCTCAGGTTCCTCAAGTGGTCTGAAAGCTGACCTGCTACTATGGGTTAGAATCAAGTCCACCAGTCCAATAACCTGAGAGATGTGGAAATAGTGACTGGCAGTAAAAATTGAGACCAACACTTGTTGAGTACCTCAGCCTTCTCCTTGTCTGTTGTCACTAGTCCTGTCTGGCTTATGGGGGTGGGGGGGGGGGGGAATAGGGGAGGTGTGATAGGTTTCTTTTCATCTTCCTTTTCCCACTGAAATACCCGTAGGTGCCTTTATTATTCTTAGTTTTGGCATGCTTTTCCAAATTCAGCTTCAACTGAGCCTTAGCTATACTGATCCCATCCTCACACACTCATGTGTTACCACTGTATTTTTCCCATGATTTGTCTCGCTGTGTATCGTCTGCATATTACCTACTTGCATCACATCTATTAATTTTCAATAACCTTCTGGCTTTAACTTGCTTTCAAAAAAAAACCTTTTTGAACCTTTTCACCTCAGAAATTCACCTGGGAAACCCCAAATCCCCAGAATTCGACCCAAAATTCACCTGGCACCCCAAATTCACCCTCCAAATTCGCTCCAAAATGATTGGCAACTTTACACACTCCATTTTCCCACAAAAGGATCTAGAGCCCTGTGCGCTTCGTATACAAACTAAATGCAAAAAACCTTTCTATTCATTCTCAGCAAAAAGACGTCCTATTCCTCCTTCTTTTGGACAAAACTGCCTTCACTTTCAAACTTATTCTCTTGCTCGCTTACCTGCATAATGCTTAGTCCCTGTTCTGCATGCTCATTTTCTTCACTTTTACAAGGAATCCTCTCCTCATCTTCTTCTTCCTCTGCTTCAACATGCAAAAACAAACCAAAAATTGTCTCTTCTACAGAAAATGAGGGGAGAAAAGAACACAAATGATAACCAATACCCTGCCAAGTAGAAATTTCTTCTATATTTCAGTGACTGATAGGCAGAAAAAATGAATTTCATCTGGGGAAAGAAAGACATTCTAGGAATATTCAGACTGCTATCTTGCCCCAGGTAAAACATTTACCATGGCCTTAGCGTTAATGAGCTTGTGAACATCAGCTGCCAAGAGGAAGGACATTTCCTCCAGTTTCACACAATACTTGGTCAGTACATCTGCTATCTGTGCAATCAAAGAATACAGAAAAGCAACAACAATGAAAAGTAGAACTCAAATATCAATTTCCCAAGTTAAAATCTACATGAACAAGACAATTTTTCCATTCAAGTGAATTCGATTTAATTAATTCATTAACTACATAAGTAGCATTCTCACGTTCAAGAACGGAATTCAAAGAATCAACGTTGCTTCTTCTGAGACATTGAAGCCTGAGTAGATCCCAACTTCAAATCTAGTAGGACGCCATGAAAGCAATACCTGCTACATTTAGTACATGTAAACTACAAAGACATCTAGAACAGCTCTAAAAGATGAGCAAACCCATGAACTTTGAAGGAGACGCTAGCAAGAAATGTGGAAATAGGCTTTATCTGCCCAGTGCTTTTCCCAAAAGCACGGGCACTCCTTGGCGTCAGTGAGAGTCTCTGTCTCATTATTCAGCAGCTGGCTTAGGGTAAAAAAGGATGCATGCAATCACTTCATTCCTGTTCATGACATAAACTTACTGCATCATCGTGGAAGCCATTTACTTGGAAATATAGCCTAAAAAATAGGTGTCAGACTGGGTACATATCTAGATTGCTATGAGCAAAACCAATTTCTTTTTAACAGGAAAGCCATACAATATGCCTGCCATGGCAAATATTAGTCTACTAGCCCTGCACTTCAACGGGCAGTGAGCAGTTCATGACACCAAATTTACGTTTGGCAAGGAGACAGTCTATTTATTACAAGCCCCTAGTTCTAGAACCAAGAATTCAGGAGTTGCTCATTCCCAATGAAAATCTGTCCATTTCATACCTTTGGGGTTTTATGCTTCTGTTCTTTACCTGTCTTGAGTGTGGCTTTCTTGTGAAGTCACTGATGGGTGTTTTTCCAACACATTTCTGCTGATTACACGGTAATTGCATGGCATCAGCAGACATCTCTGAATGTCTCTTGAAAGTATGCTTTTTACTCTTCCTAGAGGACCTTGTCTTCTTCTTTCCTTCACCCAAAAGGTGGGCTAAGTGAGCCTTCAAAGAACCATCATCTCAACAATTAGAATTCTTTCAAACCTACTGAATGGAGAACAGCGACAAAAAAATTTTAAAAAGACTAGTACGCGAAAGACAGCAGAAGAGAAAGGTAAAGTAATGAATCCTACATGCCACATGCATAACTCTCTTCATTCAAGGCTATTTTCAAAATGAGAAGAAAAAAAAAAAAAAAAAAAAAGATCATCTTTTCCTCAGAGAGGAAAAGAAAGTGGAAAGTGGAGTAACTGGATTGTGTTGCCTTGCCTACAGTTACCAGAAAAGTCAACAGCAGAGTTGAAAACTCCTGAAGCTGGCTAACTACGCCTCTAAATGTTTTACTACTGTGTTATGATTCTGTCTTCAGTTAATAGAACCCGATATACAACAAAGAGATGGGAGCACATGGAGATGCATTGGAGAGCCTACGCTGGAGGTAACACATTCATTTTTTACTCAAACAAATCCAAATTAGAAATGTTGAAAATGACCTGGGGCCATTTCAACAGCCAGCAAACTAACACAACCAACCTTTGGCTTTTATTCAATCCTTTGCTTATTTTACCTGGACCTTGAAGATCTGTCTGCAGCCTTCCTCTCTGCAAATATATCACACTCGTCCTATTGAGAACCCATGGCTCATCACAGCTGCTTCGCCACGCCTGCTTCCAGAAGAACTGGCAACTACAAGCTGGGAGCCAAGAGATACAACACTTCACTTGGAAAAGGGCCTTCCATGAATCCTAGAATCCCAGAATGGTTTGGACTGGAAGCGACCTTAGAGACAGAGTCTCTTCTTCCCACATCCTGACATGGGCAGGGACACTTTTCCACTAGTCCAGGTTGCTCCATGTCTGCTCCAGCCTGGCCCCGGACACTTCCTGCCATGGGGCTCCTACACAGCCTCTTTGAGCAACATGTGACAGGCCTCAGCACCCACACAAGGAAGAATTCCTTTCCAATATCCCATCTACCCCAGCCCTCTGGCAGTTTGAAGCTATTCCCCCTTGTCCTGCGAGTCCAGAACCTTTTCCAAAGTCCCTCCCCAGCTATCTTGGAGCCCCAGCAGGCACTGCAAGGGGCTCGAAGGTCTCCCTGGAGCCTTCTGTTCTCCAGATTGGACACCCTCAGCTCTCCCAGACTGTCCTAGAGCAAAGAAGCTCCACCTTTCAAACCACCTTAGAAGCCTCCTACCGGCCAAACTCGATGGCAACGCTGGCCTTCCGGGCCCTACGGATATCGCTTCCGGTGTCGCTCGGGGTCACTCCCGGCTCTCTCCCCGCCCCCCATGGGGCCCTCAGGCGATGCCGCTCCGACGCAGCTCCTGCCGCTGTCAGACCAGCGGGGGGGCGGGGGGCCAGCCCAGCCTCATCCACAATCCACACTGTCCTCGGCGGCTGCTGCGGGCTCATGGCGGCCCACACACCCGGAAGCAGAGCTCCGAACACAGAGGATCATAGCCCCACATTTGTGTTCGTCTCTGCACAAGGCAGGGCAGACTTGCCATGCCCGGACTTTTCAGTTCAGCACGAAAATGAGAATAAACCTGCGCCATGGGGGAGGAAACCTCTAAACACTCCCTCATACGTGGTCGCTCAACTTAATGCCTAGGCACTTGCCATTCCTAAGGCTACACTAAAGCCCTTTTTACCTTGCGGGAAAGAAATGCCATTGTTCTGGTGTGCAGCTAAAGGCGGAGCACAGGCAGGCCAGGGCAAAAGCTGGGGCAGTGCCCGTCCTCAAGCCTTCGCTGTGCTGTACTCCTTGCAGCTAAAGCGAAGCCAGATGGACGCGAGGAAGAAGGACAAGGCGCTCTTAAAGTAGCCCCTTGGCAGCAGCCCTGAAAGGGCGCATAACACTCGGCGTCTAGCTGCCCTCCGTTCTACATACTCGCGGCTCCCTTTGCTGACTTGCAAAAGTTGCTACCAGAGCAGAGGCGGCCAGATTGAAGAGGCTGTGTCTAAGTTCACCTTTTCCTTACTGAACGTAAGCCACGTCCAGCTCCTCGCTGCACTCTGGATTTCCCTTCTCCGCGGCACTTAGCGTGGTGCTGTGTGTGTGCAACTCGGCGCCTAGAAGTGACCGCCAATGCTTTCAGAGCGGGCTGCAAGGGAACCAAAGAGCAGCACAAGCAGCAGTGCTTCAGCTTGCTCCTTCCGACTGCTAAGGGCACTTGGGAAGGCAAGCGAGAGTCAACCACCTTCCTCTCCTAGTAGCCTCTAACGTGGTGCACACAAGCACGGCACATAGCCGCTTCGTTCACCGCCCTCGCCCTCGCCCACGCCTTGCTCCGCTTTCACTTGTCGGCGGCCAGAAGCCGCCGCAGGGGCGCCACATACCCAGCAGTGTGCGGGCAGCCAAGAGCTCGAGAACGCTGCTTCTGCCCAAGCCCGCTTAGGGCGTGCACCTTTGTTCTCAGAGCTCCGTGTAACAGTCTGCCTTTCTCGCAGTTCGAATGGAAATCGAAAGCTTTTCGCCTACGCCCTTCACAGAGATCCGTTGCCAGGACGAGAATGTCTTGTGGCCGGAGCTCGCCCCCGCCGCGAGGAAGCTGCTCTTAGCACCGCGTTGCAGGGACACGTCTCGCTTCTTGACTTCGTGCTTAGCGCTCTCCGAATTCGCTGCTAGCTCCGCGGTCCTTCTCAGCTTCAAGTAGCTGCGCTCGCAGTACATAGAGCTTCGCAAGGACCGAAGACCCGGAGGGACGTATCGCACACGACAATGTGCCAGGACAGAGACGTGTTCTACATTGTCCCTTCTCGTCATCCAGTTTGTGCCTCTGCTGCTTCTGCTGTTAGGAATCGCTCCTTGAAAGACGAGCGAGAGCGTCTTTCTGGGTGCATTGCACTGAGTGAGTGCTCGCTAGGGACTTTGCACTCGGAGCCAAGGCAACAGGGCGTGCTTGTCCGCAGAACTGAGAGCACGCTGTTGGGCAGAGCTGAAACTGACCGCTGCAGTTCAGCTCTCTCCGGACGGCAGACGCCGAAGAACGAAGCCGCTTGCGAGCGGCGCAGTGCAGCGAAGAGCACACGAGCAGCCAAAGAGCTCCTTCACAATCGCTTTCACTTCTCAGTGCTCTTGCTGCTTGGAAAAGCAGCACACAGCCGTTGCACGCCAGGGCAAAAGCTGGGGCAGTGCCCGTCCTCACTCCTTCGCTGTGCTGTACTCCTTGCAGCTAAAGCGAAGCGAGAAGGACGCGAGGAAGTAGAAGGCCTTCTTAAAGTAGCCCCTTGTCAGCAGCCCTGAAAGGGCGCATAACACACGGCGTCTCGCTGCCCTCCGTTCTACATACTCGCGTCTCCCTTTGCCGACTTGCCAAAGTTGCTACCAGAGCAGAGGCGGCCCGATTGAAGAGGCTGTGCTTAGGTTCACCTTCTCCTTACTGCACGTAAGCCACGTCCAGCTCCTCGCTGCACTCTGGATTTCCCTTCTCCGCGGCACTTAGCGTGGTGCTGTGTGTGTGCAACTCGGCGCCTAGAAGCGACTGCCAATGCTTTCAGAGCGGGCTGCAAGGGAACCAAGGAGCAGCACAAGCAGCAGTGCTTCAGCTTGCTCCTTCCGACTGCTAAGGGCACTTGGGAAGGCAAGCGAGAGTCAATTACCTTCCTCTCCTAATAGCCTCTAACGTGGTGCACACAAGCACGGCACATAGCCGCTTCGTTCACCGCCCTCGCCCACGCCTACGCCTGGCTCCGCTTTCACTTGCCGGCGGCCAGAAGCCGCTGCAGGGGCGCCACATACCCAGCAGTGTGCGGGCAGCCAAGAGCTCGAGAACGCTGCTTCTGCCCAAGCCAGCCTAGGGCGTGCACCTTTGTTCTCAGAGCTCCGTGTAACAGTCTGCCTCTCTCGCAGTTCGAATGGAAATCGAAAGCTTTTCGCCTACGCCCTTCACAGAGATCCGTTGCTAGGACGAGAATGTCTTGTGGCCGGGGCTCGCCCCCGCCGCCAGGAAGCTGCTCTTAGCACCGCGTTGCAGGGACACGTCTCGCTTCTTGACTTCGTGCTTAGCGCTCTCCGAATTCGCCGCTAGCTCCACGGTCCTTCTCAGCTGCAAGTAGCAGCGCTCGCAGTACATAGAGCTTCGCAAGGACCGAAGACCCGGAGGGACATATGGCACACGACAATGTGCCAGGACAAGGACGTTCTACACTGAGTGGAGACAGAGACAGACCGAGAATTCTACACTGCCCCTTCTCTTCGGCCATCTTGTGCTCTGCTGCCTCTGCTGTGACGAATCGGTCCTTGAAAAACCAGCGAGAGCGTCTCTCCAGGCACTGAGTGTGAGCTCCCTAGGGACTTTTTCCACCTCCAAAAATACATGGGTAAGTCCTAAAAGTTTTGGTTTGATCAAGAATAGTTACGTCCAAGTATTGCTGTTCTAAACACCCTTGGTTTCAGTCTGAACTTAACTGCTTGTTTCTGTCTTTTTGCCTAGTGGCAATCTAATTCTAAGGTAACTAGATGTGTTAGATATCCATAAGTTACATCTCAGGTTAGGTGGGATAATTGGCTGGGAAGAAAATGGAATTGAGAATTTGGAAAGAATCCAAAGTGAGCTGATGTCACAATCCGAGATTCCCTTGGGTTCCAAATCCTTTCATTTGTGTTTTTGTGGGCTTTTTTGAAGGCGGTGTACAGTTGAAGCCATGATTTAGCTGCGGTGAGACCTGCTCTGCTGTAAAAGCATTATTTTCTCAGTGAGCATGGACAACAGTTAGAGTGTCGTCTTTTAAGATTCCCTGCACTCCACTTATGGTGGCAAAAGCAGTGCCTTGACTGTAATCATAAAAGTGATTACAGCTTCATTGCTTTGACATCATGTAGGATGCTTCCTCCATCTGCTGTGGTCAGCATTAAGTAACAGATTTCTCAGTTTCTAGGAAGAGTCTAGCAAA
The DNA here is from genome assembly GCF_052056855.1 of Sturnus vulgaris. NCBI lineage: Eukaryota > Metazoa > Chordata > Aves > Passeriformes > Sturnidae > Sturnus > Sturnus vulgaris. The sequence goes on from NW_028276062.1 coordinate 762,367, forward strand.
CAATCACCTTGCTCCTTCTCTTGCATTTATTCATCACTGCTATGCTGCTATACAGACAGATAGTCTGTTTATGATTCAACAATTCAATGGGACATCAAGTAAATAGCAAAGCAAAACTAACTACCGAAAGCACTATAAGGGCCAGAGATTAGCTTGGATCAAAACAGGTATTCTCCTAGCATTGTTTACAAACGACTCAGCATGTGAAACAGAAGGCACAATGTAGTTTGTGCCTTGTTTTGGGCATGCCCGGAAGAAGGAAATTCTGATTTCACATATGGGAAAAGAAATGTTGACATTTGAATGAGATTGTTCATACCCCAGAAAAGGTTGCTTTGAAAGGTTGTGGAAGTCCTGTGTGGAAACACGGCTTTACAAGTCCTTTCCACCAGGAGACAACAGCTGCAGAACATCTGGGTGTGCCAGTGTTGAGAGCACCAGCAAAGATCAAAGTGGAGAAGTTGGTGAACAATGGCAGTGGCCTGGGGGAGAGCAAGTGGGGTGCTGGCTGTGGGACCAGGGGAGTCCTGACTGATTTAGGAGGCGTGTGATGGTCTGTGCCAGCAAGCGGAGTAGTGCTGTGGCCTTGGCACACTGCGAATACTGGAATTCAGTGGGGTCACTGGGCAGGCTGAGTGTGTGAGCTGCTGGAGGGACCCAGGTTGCCCACATGTAAACATCCAGTCTCACTCTTGCCAGCCACAGAAAGGAGCAGGATGTGGCTGCTGGCGATGCCTGTCATGTATATGTAGTGTATATGCGTGCTATCCCAGCCTGCTGGGAACACTTCTTCTTTGGGACTGCTTGGGCTGAGGGAGAGAAAGCAGTGGTAGTTTCTGAGGTTTCGAGTTTGCTCGAGTTTCTCAGGCTGTTTCTGGAGCCACCCAGAGTTCTCTTCCTTGAAGCATTTCAAGTCCTGCTAATTTTCAAAATTCAAACAGACACAGCCCTAAGCTAGTTGATCTGACTTCAGAGCTATTCTTACGCTGAGCTGTTGGATGATCTGATCTCCTGAGATGTCTTCCATTTCAGTTTATGACCTGGTTCTTGTGAAAAATAGGATCTTTTAGCCTGGAGAAGAGAGGTTTCTGGAGAGACAGTATTGTGGCCTTTGAATATGTAAAGAGGGTATAAGACCAATGGAGAAAGACTTTTTAGGAAGGTTTGCAGAGAAAGGACAAGGGGACATGCTTTCAAACTGAGACTAGGTTTAGATTGGCTAAAAGGAAAAGCTTTTCTACAATGAAGCTGGTGAGACACTCAAACGGCTGTTCCAGAGAAGTTGTGGATGCCCCATCATTGAGAGTGCTCCTTATCAGTTTGGCTAATCTTGAGCAATTTGATCTACTGTAAGATCTACCTGGCAAGGAAGTAGGACTAGGTGATCTTTAATCACAGACTATTGTATGATTCCGTGAAAGACAGAATGCAATAAAGTTCATAATTCAGATTTTGGCGCAGACATATTTATAATTTCTCACTTTATGCATCATTGCAATGACAACTTGTTAGCTTCTGAAATGATTAGCTGAGATTGATTTCCTTCCTTAGTTTCATTTTCCCTGTTATTCCTTCACTCTTGGACCTTTTTTTCACTAGATTTCCTCTTTCAGTAAACTGCCCTTAAGTATCACTTTGCTCCCCACCTGGCTTTTTTTTTTTTTTTTTTTTTTCAATGACACCTTTTCACTGGTTCGTTTTGGGCCTTTGCTGCTTGAAGTCCAGCAGCCTCCTTGTCAGAGCATTACGGAGCTTTCTTTACAGCTTCATCACTATGCAAAAAGCCATAAATTACTGTGTTCCATCTCACATACCATCAAGTAGCACACTAATATTCCCTCTGCTGAATAGCTGGTTGGCTTACATAGACCAGCCAAAAACCAGGAAATCCAGATGGCAGCAAGAATCTTGTAGACTACTCCCGCTGTTCATTTAAATTCTGGAGAAGTCACGTGAGGTATCACATTCTCTTGAAAGAAGTGTCTATCATCTCGGACATTCTAGAATGGGCTATTAATATTGTCATGAGTTTCTGGCTAGACTTTTTAGTATGCCAATTCAAATTCAAATGATCTGAAATGATAGAACTTCAAGAATTGTTTTTCCCAGAATCGAAGTATGATGGAGTTATATAGGGAGAATCTTAATCTTAGTTATTCTATTCCATCTCACATCATGGCTGGGGGCAGGGAGAAGGGAGTATCTTTGGGGGACAATGGGTTCCGGTGTAGTCAGTAAGCTGGGCAGAGGAGCCATCAGGTATTGTCTGTTGTTGGGGGGGGGATTCATGTGAACTCTTCCTTTCTTGTACCCTGCCACCAGTATTGTTGCTAAAATTGTTTGTTTTCTCATCCAAGTGACAAAATCAGCACACTTAATGAGGGATGAAGAGGGAGCAGCGACCTCGGAACAGGAGGAAGAAGAAGCAGAGCCTGCTGTCCTCCAGAAGAAAAAAAACGCTACCAGCCAACTTTGCATCATCTGTGAACTTCCTGGGCGTGTACTCTATCCCCTTGTCCAGATCACTGAGCAAGATATTAAACAGGACTGGGCCCAAGACTGAGCCTTGGGGACCAGCTGGATGAACTCTATTTCCCACCACTCTGTGGGCCTGGCCATCACCCAGTTTGTCACCCAGCAAACAGCCCACCCATGCAAACCATAAGCAGACAGTTTCTTCAGGAGAATGATGTGAGACTCATTGCAAAAAAGATCAGGGAGATGCCTAGGAAGAGTCTCAGGTGAATCCAGGAGACTATAGTGGAGGACTATTCAGTTTTCCAATCAATTTGCTTAAAAAAACTCTACAAAACCGTAATAAAAAAACAAACAAAAAAAGCAGACCAAACAAACACACAAAACCCCCCAACCAATAATCCCCAAAGAGACAAAAAAAGCCCCCAAAAAAGCCCACCAAAAAACCCACCCAAAACTGAAAAAAAAAGCCCCAAACCCAACACAAAAAATCAGGGTGAAGGTTTTTAGTAACTTTAAAAATAACAAAACAAAACGAAACAAAAAAAACCCAGAAAGTCACACTTCTAAAGGTGCTGTCCCAGCCTCTTCTCTCAGCAGGGAGGACATCCTGAAGTGGAGCCAGTTGGAAGAAAGCGGGACGGGGCAGCACCTGGGCCATTGTCACAGGACGGCCCTGTGGCTGCCCCACTGCCAAAACCTGGACACATAAATCAAACACAGGTATGCACATGTGCTTAGACACAGCAAAAATATATTTGTCTGAAAAGAATACAGGTCCATTTCTATCACTGGAAAGAGCATAATGCCTCGTCTCAGCTTTCTTTTCAGTCATTACAAATGTTTCGAAAATAAAGGAGTGCAGAAAATGGAAATATCCAAGATCAACATGAGGACCAGTAACAAAGATTCCATTTTTGAAACTGCATTGGGAATCCTCTGCAGAAATTGACTCAGAGCTCTAAGATTTACAAAAAAGACCAAGAGGATCGGAGTCAATACAACACAGTGTCTGGAGACTTCAGCTGGTTGCCTTGATTTCTCAAATATGATGGAGGAAGCACCTTAGCAACTACAGCTGCCAGTTCTCTCAGGGCCCTGACATGCCTCTGGGTGGGTGCCATGGTCTTGCATGCTCAGGTTCCTCAAGTGGTCTGAAAGCTGACCTGCTACTATGGGTTAGAATCAAGTCCACCAGTCCAATAACCTGAGAGATGTGGAAATAGTGACTGGCAGTAAAAATTGAGACCAACACTTGTTGAGTACCTCAGCCTTCTCCTTGTCTGTTGTCACTAGTCCTGTCTGGCTTATGGGGGTGGGGGGGGGGGGGGAATAGGGGAGGTGTGATAGGTTTCTTTTCATCTTCCTTTTCCCACTGAAATACCCGTAGGTGCCTTTATTATTCTTAGTTTTGGCATGCTTTTCCAAATTCAGCTTCAACTGAGCCTTAGCTATACTGATCCCATCCTCACACACTCATGTGTTACCACTGTATTTTTCCCATGATTTGTCTCGCTGTGTATCGTCTGCATATTACCTACTTGCATCACATCTATTAATTTTCAATAACCTTCTGGCTTTAACTTGCTTTCAAAAAAAAACCTTTTTGAACCTTTTCACCTCAGAAATTCACCTGGGAAACCCCAAATCCCCAGAATTCGACCCAAAATTCACCTGGCACCCCAAATTCACCCTCCAAATTCGCTCCAAAATGATTGGCAACTTTACACACTCCATTTTCCCACAAAAGGATCTAGAGCCCTGTGCGCTTCGTATACAAACTAAATGCAAAAAACCTTTCTATTCATTCTCAGCAAAAAGACGTCCTATTCCTCCTTCTTTTGGACAAAACTGCCTTCACTTTCAAACTTATTCTCTTGCTCGCTTACCTGCATAATGCTTAGTCCCTGTTCTGCATGCTCATTTTCTTCACTTTTACAAGGAATCCTCTCCTCATCTTCTTCTTCCTCTGCTTCAACATGCAAAAACAAACCAAAAATTGTCTCTTCTACAGAAAATGAGGGGAGAAAAGAACACAAATGATAACCAATACCCTGCCAAGTAGAAATTTCTTCTATATTTCAGTGACTGATAGGCAGAAAAAATGAATTTCATCTGGGGAAAGAAAGACATTCTAGGAATATTCAGACTGCTATCTTGCCCCAGGTAAAACATTTACCATGGCCTTAGCGTTAATGAGCTTGTGAACATCAGCTGCCAAGAGGAAGGACATTTCCTCCAGTTTCACACAATACTTGGTCAGTACATCTGCTATCTGTGCAATCAAAGAATACAGAAAAGCAACAACAATGAAAAGTAGAACTCAAATATCAATTTCCCAAGTTAAAATCTACATGAACAAGACAATTTTTCCATTCAAGTGAATTCGATTTAATTAATTCATTAACTACATAAGTAGCATTCTCACGTTCAAGAACGGAATTCAAAGAATCAACGTTGCTTCTTCTGAGACATTGAAGCCTGAGTAGATCCCAACTTCAAATCTAGTAGGACGCCATGAAAGCAATACCTGCTACATTTAGTACATGTAAACTACAAAGACATCTAGAACAGCTCTAAAAGATGAGCAAACCCATGAACTTTGAAGGAGACGCTAGCAAGAAATGTGGAAATAGGCTTTATCTGCCCAGTGCTTTTCCCAAAAGCACGGGCACTCCTTGGCGTCAGTGAGAGTCTCTGTCTCATTATTCAGCAGCTGGCTTAGGGTAAAAAAGGATGCATGCAATCACTTCATTCCTGTTCATGACATAAACTTACTGCATCATCGTGGAAGCCATTTACTTGGAAATATAGCCTAAAAAATAGGTGTCAGACTGGGTACATATCTAGATTGCTATGAGCAAAACCAATTTCTTTTTAACAGGAAAGCCATACAATATGCCTGCCATGGCAAATATTAGTCTACTAGCCCTGCACTTCAACGGGCAGTGAGCAGTTCATGACACCAAATTTACGTTTGGCAAGGAGACAGTCTATTTATTACAAGCCCCTAGTTCTAGAACCAAGAATTCAGGAGTTGCTCATTCCCAATGAAAATCTGTCCATTTCATACCTTTGGGGTTTTATGCTTCTGTTCTTTACCTGTCTTGAGTGTGGCTTTCTTGTGAAGTCACTGATGGGTGTTTTTCCAACACATTTCTGCTGATTACACGGTAATTGCATGGCATCAGCAGACATCTCTGAATGTCTCTTGAAAGTATGCTTTTTACTCTTCCTAGAGGACCTTGTCTTCTTCTTTCCTTCACCCAAAAGGTGGGCTAAGTGAGCCTTCAAAGAACCATCATCTCAACAATTAGAATTCTTTCAAACCTACTGAATGGAGAACAGCGACAAAAAAATTTTAAAAAGACTAGTACGCGAAAGACAGCAGAAGAGAAAGGTAAAGTAATGAATCCTACATGCCACATGCATAACTCTCTTCATTCAAGGCTATTTTCAAAATGAGAAGAAAAAAAAAAAAAAAAAAAAAGATCATCTTTTCCTCAGAGAGGAAAAGAAAGTGGAAAGTGGAGTAACTGGATTGTGTTGCCTTGCCTACAGTTACCAGAAAAGTCAACAGCAGAGTTGAAAACTCCTGAAGCTGGCTAACTACGCCTCTAAATGTTTTACTACTGTGTTATGATTCTGTCTTCAGTTAATAGAACCCGATATACAACAAAGAGATGGGAGCACATGGAGATGCATTGGAGAGCCTACGCTGGAGGTAACACATTCATTTTTTACTCAAACAAATCCAAATTAGAAATGTTGAAAATGACCTGGGGCCATTTCAACAGCCAGCAAACTAACACAACCAACCTTTGGCTTTTATTCAATCCTTTGCTTATTTTACCTGGACCTTGAAGATCTGTCTGCAGCCTTCCTCTCTGCAAATATATCACACTCGTCCTATTGAGAACCCATGGCTCATCACAGCTGCTTCGCCACGCCTGCTTCCAGAAGAACTGGCAACTACAAGCTGGGAGCCAAGAGATACAACACTTCACTTGGAAAAGGGCCTTCCATGAATCCTAGAATCCCAGAATGGTTTGGACTGGAAGCGACCTTAGAGACAGAGTCTCTTCTTCCCACATCCTGACATGGGCAGGGACACTTTTCCACTAGTCCAGGTTGCTCCATGTCTGCTCCAGCCTGGCCCCGGACACTTCCTGCCATGGGGCTCCTACACAGCCTCTTTGAGCAACATGTGACAGGCCTCAGCACCCACACAAGGAAGAATTCCTTTCCAATATCCCATCTACCCCAGCCCTCTGGCAGTTTGAAGCTATTCCCCCTTGTCCTGCGAGTCCAGAACCTTTTCCAAAGTCCCTCCCCAGCTATCTTGGAGCCCCAGCAGGCACTGCAAGGGGCTCGAAGGTCTCCCTGGAGCCTTCTGTTCTCCAGATTGGACACCCTCAGCTCTCCCAGACTGTCCTAGAGCAAAGAAGCTCCACCTTTCAAACCACCTTAGAAGCCTCCTACCGGCCAAACTCGATGGCAACGCTGGCCTTCCGGGCCCTACGGATATCGCTTCCGGTGTCGTTCGGGGTCAATCCCGGCTCTCTCCCCGCCCCCCATGGGGCCCTCAGGCAATGCCGCTCCGACGCAGCTCCTGCCGCTGTCAGACCAGCGGGGGGGGGGGCGCCAGCCCAGCCTCATCCACAATCCACACTGTCCTCGGCGGCTGCTGCGGGCTCATGGCGGCCCACACACCCGGAAGCAGAGCTCCGAACACAGAGGATCATAGCCCCACATTTGTGTTCGTCTCTGCACAAGGCAGGGCAGACTTGCCATGCCCGGACTTTTCAGTTCAGCACGAAAATGAGAATAAACCTGCGCCATGGGGGAGGAAACCTCTAAACACTCCCTCATACGTGGTCGCTCAACTTAATGCCTAGGCACTTGCCATTCCTAAGGCTACACTAAAGCCCTTTTTACCTTGCGGGAAAGAAATGCCATTGTTCTGGTGTGCAGCTAAAGGCGGAGCACAGGCAGGCCAGGGCAAAAGCTGGGGCAGTGCCCGTCCTCAAGCCTTCGCTGTGCTGTACTCCTTGCAGCTAAAGCGAAGCCAGATGGACGCGAGGAAGAAGGACAAGGCGCTCTTAAAGTAGCCCCTTGGCAGCAGCCCTGAAAGGGCGCATAACACTCGGCGTCTAGCTGCCCTCCGTTCTACATACTCGCGGCTCCCTTTGCTGACTTGCAAAAGTTGCTACCAGAGCAGAGGCGGCCAGATTGAAGAGGCTGTGTCTAAGTTCACCTTTTCCTTACTGAACGTAAGCCACGTCCAGCTCCTCGCTGCACTCTGGATTTCCCTTCTCCGCGGCACTTAGCGTGGTGCTGTGTGTGTGCAACTCGGCGCCTAGAAGTGACCGCCAATGCTTTCAGAGCGGGCTGCAAGGGAACCAAAGAGCAGCACAAGCAGCAGTGCTTCAGCTTGCTCCTTCCGACTGCTAAGGGCACTTGGGAAGGCAAGCGAGAGTCAACCACCTTCCTCTCCTAGTAGCCTCTAACGTGGTGCACACAAGCACGGCACATAGCCGCTTCGTTCACCGCCCTCGCCCTCGCCCACGCCTTGCTCCGCTTTCACTTGTCGGCGGCCAGAAGCCGCCGCAGGGGCGCCACATACCCAGCAGTGTGCGGGCAGCCAAGAGCTCGAGAACGCTGCTTCTGCCCAAGCCCGCTTAGGGCGTGCACCTTTGTTCTCAGAGCTCCGTGTAACAGTCTGCCTTTCTCGCAGTTCGAATGGAAATCGAAAGCTTTTCGCCTACGCCCTTCACAGAGATCCGTTGCCAGGACGAGAATGTCTTGTGGCCGGAGCTCGCCCCCGCCGCGAGGAAGCTGCTCTTAGCACCGCGTTGCAGGGACACGTCTCGCTTCTTGACTTCGTGCTTAGCGCTCTCCGAATTCGCTGCTAGCTCCGCGGTCCTTCTCAGCTTCAAGTAGCTGCGCTCGCAGTACATAGAGCTTCGCAAGGACCGAAGACCCGGAGGGACGTATCGCACACGACAATGTGCCAGGACAGAGACGTGTTCTACATTGTCCCTTCTCGTCATCCAGTTTGTGCCTCTGCTGCTTCTGCTGTTAGGAATCGCTCCTTGAAAGACGAGCGAGAGCGTCTTTCTGGGTGCATTGCACTGAGTGAGTGCTCGCTAGGGACTTTGCACTCGGAGCCAAGGCAACAGGGCGTGCTTGTCCGCAGAACTGAGAGCACGCTGTTGGGCAGAGCTGAAACTGACCGCTGCAGTTCAGCTCTCTCCGGACGGCAGACGCCGAAGAACGAAGCCGCTTGCGAGCGGCGCAGTGCAGCGAAGAGCACACGAGCAGCCAAAGAGCTCCTTCACAATCGCTTTCACTTCTCAGTGCTCTTGCTGCTTGGAAAAGCAGCACACAGCCGTTGCACGCCAGGGCAAAAGCTGGGGCAGTGCCCGTCCTCACTCCTTCGCTGTGCTGTACTCCTTGCAGCTAAAGCGAAGCGAGAAGGACGCGAGGAAGTAGAAGGCCTTCTTAAAGTAGCCCCTTGTCAGCAGCCCTGAAAGGGCGCATAACACACGGCGTCTCGCTGCCCTCCGTTCTACATACTCGCGTCTCCCTTTGCCGACTTGCCAAAGTTGCTACCAGAGCAGAGGCGGCCCGATTGAAGAGGCTGTGCTTAGGTTCACCTTCTCCTTACTGCACGTAAGCCACGTCCAGCTCCTCGCTGCACTCTGGATTTCCCTTCTCCGCGGCACTTAGCGTGGTGCTGTGTGTGTGCAACTCGGCGCCTAGAAGCGACTGCCAATGCTTTCAGAGCGGGCTGCAAGGGAACCAAGGAGCAGCACAAGCAGCAGTGCTTCAGCTTGCTCCTTCCGACTGCTAAGGGCACTTGGGAAGGCAAGCGAGAGTCAATTACCTTCCTCTCCTAATAGCCTCTAACGTGGTGCACACAAGCACGGCACATAGCCGCTTCGTTCACCGCCCTCGCCCACGCCTACGCCTGGCTCCGCTTTCACTTGCCGGCGGCCAGAAGCCGCTGCAGGGGCGCCACATACCCAGCAGTGTGCGGGCAGCCAAGAGCTCGAGAACGCTGCTTCTGCCCAAGCCAGCCTAGGGCGTGCACCTTTGTTCTCAGAGCTCCGTGTAACAGTCTGCCTCTCTCGCAGTTCGAATGGAAATCGAAAGCTTTTCGCCTACGCCCTTCACAGAGATCCGTTGCTAGGACGAGAATGTCTTGTGGCCGGGGCTCGCCCCCGCCGCCAGGAAGCTGCTCTTAGCACCGCGTTGCAGGGACACGTCTCGCTTCTTGACTTCGTGCTTAGCGCTCTCCGAATTCGCCGCTAGCTCCACGGTCCTTCTCAGCTGCAAGTAGCAGCGCTCGCAGTACATAGAGCTTCGCAAGGACCGAAGACCCGGAGGGACATATGGCACACGACAATGTGCCAGGACAAGGACGTTCTACACTGAGTGGAGACAGAGACAGACCGAGAATTCTACACTGCCCCTTCTCTTCGGCCATCTTGTGCTCTGCTGCCTCTGCTGTGACGAATCGGTCCTTGAAAAACCAGCGAGAGCGTCTCTCCAGGCACTGAGTGTGAGCTCCCTAGGGACTTTTTCCACCTCCAAAAATACATGGGTAAGTCCTAAAAGTTTTGGTTTGATCAAGAATAGTTACGTCCAAGTATTGCTGTTCTAAACACCCTTGGTTTCAGTCTGAACTTAACTGCTTGTTTCTGTCTTTTTGCCTAGTGGCAATCTAATTCTAAGGTAACTAGATGTGTTAGATATCCATAAGTTACATCTCAGGTTAGGTGGGATAATTGGCTGGGAAGAAAATGGAATTGAGAATTTGGAAAGAATCCAAAGTGAGCTGATGTCACAATCCGAGATTCCCTTGGGTTCCAAATCCTTTCATTTGTGTTTTTGTGGGCTTTTTTGAAGGCGGTGTACAGTTGAAGCCATGATTTAGCTGCGGTGAGACCTGCTCTGCTGTAAAAGCATTATTTTCTCAGTGAGCATGGACAACAGTTAGAGTGTCGTCTTTTAAGATTCCCTGCACTCCACTTATGGTGGCAAAAGCAGTGCCTTGACTGTAATCATAAAAGTGATTACAGCTTCATTGCTTTGACATCATGTAGGATGCTTCCTCCATCTGCTGTGGTCAGCATTAAGTAACAGATTTCTCAGTTTCTAGGAAGAGTCTAGCAAACAATCACCTTGCTCCTTCTCTTGCATTTATTCATCACTGCTATGCTGCTATACAGACAGATAGTCTGTTTATGATTCAACAATTCAATGGGACATCAAGTAAATAGCAAAGCAAAACTAACTACCGAAAGCACTATAAGGGCCAGAGATTAGCTTGGATCAAAACAGGTATTCTCCTAGCATTGTTTACAAACGACTCAGCATGTGAAACAGAAGGCACAATGTAGTTTGTGCCTTGTTTTGGGCATGCCCGGAAGAAGGAAATTCTGATTTCACATATGGGAAAAGAAATGTTGACATTTGAATGAGATTGTTCATACCCCAGAAAAGGTTGCTTTGAAAGGTTGTGGAAGTCCTGTGTGGAAACACGGCTTTACAAGTCCTTTCCACCAGGAGACAACAGCTGCAGAACATCTGGGTGTGCCAGTGTTGAGAGCACCAGCAAAGATCAAAGTGGAGAAGTTGGTGAACAATGGCAGTGGCCTGGGGGAGAGCAAGTGGGGTGCTGGCTGTGGGACCAGGGGAGTCCTGACTGATTTAGGAGGCGTGTGATGGTCTGTGCCAGCAAGCGGAGTAGTGCTGTGGCCTTGGCACACTGCGAATACTGGAATTCAGTGGGGTCACTGGGCAGGCTGAGTGTGTGAGCTGCTGGAGGGACCCAGGTTGCCCACATGTAAACATCCAGTCTCACTCTTGCCAGCCACAGAAAGGAGCAGGATGTGGCTGCTGGCGATGCCTGTCATGTATATGTAGTGTATATGCGTGCTATCCCAGCCTGCTGGGAACACTTCTTCTTTGGGACTGCTTGGGCTGAGGGAGAGAAAGCAGTGGTAGTTTCTGAGGTTTCGAGTTTGCTCGAGTTTCTCAGGCTGTTTCTGGAGCCACCCAGAGTTCTCTTCCTTGAAGCATTTCAAGTCCTGCTAATTTTCAAAATTCAAACAGACACAGCCCTAAGCTAGTTGATCTGACTTCAGAGCTATTCTTACGCTGAGCTGTTGGATGATCTGATCTCCTGAGATGTCTTCCATTTCAGTTTATGACCTGGTTCTTGTGAAAAATAGGATCTTTTAGCCTGGAGAAGAGAGGTTTCTGGAGAGACAGTATTGTGGCCTTTGAATATGTAAAGAGGGTATAAGACCAATGGAGAAAGACTTTTTAGGAAGGTTTGCAGAGAAAGGACAAGGGGACATGCTTTCAAACTGAGACTAGGTTTAGATTGGCTAAAAGGAAAAGCTTTTCTACAATGAAGCTGGTGAGACACTCAAACGGCTGTTCCAGAGAAGTTGTGGATGCCCCATCATTGAGAGTGCTCCTTATCAGTTTGGCTAATCTTGAGCAATTTGATCTACTGTAAGATCTACCTGGCAAGGAAGTAGGACTAGGTGATCTTTAATCACAGACTATTGTATGATTCCGTGAAAGACAGAATGCAATAAAGTTCATAATTCAGATTTTGGCGCAGACATATTTATAATTTCTCACTTTATGCA